>NC_088981.1:44344175-44571777 GCF_963932015.1 Anas acuta | reverse complement strand
AAAGGAAGGAAAACCTGGCCTATGTCACAGGACCAAAACTTGCTCTCCACCTGGGTGAGAGGGAGGGAGAGCAAGGGACAGTCTGAGCAGTCCATCATCTTGAAAGAGCTTTGTGCTGCTTTCAAAGCCAACGCTTTGTAAGGCTACTTACCAATTATCAAATCCCAATTTTTCCTTAGCCTTCTCGAGTCTCTTACAGAAAGACCCAATGAGCATTTCAGCAGCAATGCCAGCTGAGCACATTCACCTGACCAGTCAATCCACTCTTCAGTCTTGCTCAGAAAAGTGTTTTGACAAGTGACAGAAGGGCCAAGCTGAAGAGCTTGTCCCTTACAAACATGAAAGGACCGGGAAGAAGGGGAGGAAGAAAAATAATAAATTTAACAAAACACCCTTCTGCTCCTGAAGGCCAGCCCTTTGGTTTTGATGTCAAACAAAAAGGAGGAGCATGAGAGGTAAATTTTCCCCAATGGAAGTTTAGAGCCAAACGAAGGCCCGCACTTGCACCTATATTGCCAGAGGACTGGCACCAGATAGCATTGCAGCAGGTATTGGTACGTATATTGATATATATATATGACCTATATATATCTGAGCTACACCACAGCCATCTTCCAAAACATTCAAGATCCTTACAGATCAGCACCAAATACTTCTCTTTTGCAATATTAAAAAAAATAAAATAAAAATCACACAAACACAACCAAAACAACCCCTATCACCATCTCCTTCAGCTCCGTCCTCAGGAGGATAAACCCAGACCTGGTGCTGGCCAGAACAGGTCAACAGCCACGTTAATAGGAAGGTTTGTGTTAAGTACAAGCCACATGGGACACAAAGAGGACAATCCCCAAACAGTCATGTTTCCCTCTGCATTGTACCTATTACTGCTGTAATTTTAACATAATTACGTTTCTATTTACTTCTTTGCTTGATGTGTCACATATGCATGCAAAACAGTATTTAACAGCACTTTTAAAACTGCTGGACAGAAATGCCAAAGGTTTTAGTGGTGAGAGTTAGTGCTACAGCACAGTAGGCAACACAGAAGTTTCTTTGCTATGTTGAGATGGAGAGGAAGATGATTGAGCATTACTGCACCCTGGACCTGCCTCTTCACTTATGCATGCATGATATGGGGCCTCTGGGGGTTTATGTTGGCCCCAGCCACATGTGTTTTTAAGTCTATTAAGACCAGGTAATGCTGCCCTGAAAAGGTTCCTAATAGTCCTAGCCAGTCCCCCCACAGCAGAGACTTTTGTTACCCGTTCCCCACAGCCCCTGCTCATCTATCTTATTAATTAGGTTAGAGACACAACCCCAAGAGGGCCCAGCCACCAAGCAGCAGTTCAGGTCACCAGCAGGGTTACCAAGAGGAGCACACAAGCCCCAGGAAGAGGCCGGGCTGAAGGAGGACACCCCACGCACGCACCAGCCCTCGCTGGTGGTCCCACTCCTCCCCAGCCCAGCCCAGCCTCCTCCCGCTCCTCCCTCCCTGCAAGAATGCGGCGCTGCATTCCTGCTTTAATGAAGTTAATATTGCTGGAATGCCAACCTGCGGGTAAGCCTCCCTCTACAAAAACAAAGAGGTATTTCCCTCCCAGCACTATGCGGGTTGTGGGGTTTTTCCTTATACTGGATTGCTGGTGAAACCCAGGTCTTTGATGCTGAAACTGGCTCTGGCTTGAAAAGGAGCTTCTCTAACAGAGAGGGGACCGTATAGATGTGCACAGATGGTCGCCCTTCTAGGGAAGAGCTTCTCTGACCCATGGATCCAACCAGGGCCAGATGCTCAGCAGGTACAAAGCATCCTTGCTTCACTGGCCTCAGCTGAATGGCAGCCACCGCAGAGGCTGGCTCGGAAGCACACGTACAAGCATGCAGACCTCCACCAGCAGCTACCAGCACCGCGTCCACTGCTCTCGTCTCTGGCAGTGAGCTTAAAAACATCACACCAGCTTCTCTTGAGAGGTTTGCAGCAATGCAACTTACATGTTTCTCTCTAGTTCAGCTTTCAAGCACCCCCAAATGAAATAGAAAATTTGTGCCGTAACAATCCCTCTCCAAATTAAGCAGGCACCAGAAATGCAAACATTCAAGTGCTCCTACTCTTCAGAATTAGCTCAGCACATTTACATACCTCAGCAAATACAGGGCATTAATTGTTGCAAATAATAAATAAAAAATTAGTGGGCCAGATCTCCGATCAGTATAAAGTGACAGTTTCAGTAAGTTATGCAGGGGTACAACAGGCATCATTCACACTGCAGGGATAACAGGAATGGAAGATTTTGACTGTAATGCATGGTCAAATCAATTCTGAGCCACCAATACTTTAAAAGCCTTTATTTTGACTGTGCACTTAGTCACATGGTCTGAACTTTTGGGTAGACCTGTGCGGTGTCAAGAGTTGGACTTGATGATCCTTAAGGGTCCCTTCCAACTCAGGATATTCTATGATTCTATGATTTCATATTGACCAGAGTCTCTTTTTGTTGGTTTTGTTTATAAATGAAGGCTAAATTCCCAGGTAAGGGTGAATGCCAGTTATCTGTTGTCCTCATGGGCCCATTTTGGGCTAGGAGCAAGGAGAAATTCCAGAAGGCAGTCGTTCAGCCATCCTACCAAGAGGATGGGCTCAGGCCCACTTGGCAGCCAGGAACATCCCACTAATATTTAAGTAATGCACCTATTTACTGTATGTGTCCCTACCACCAGGAAGGGGCAGTTCTTCACTTCAGGACAAGCTATTAAACCTGAAGTTTTCCTCAGGCAAACTGTGGTCAAGGTCTATAGATGCTGGAATTTTGCTTGAGTAAAATCTGAATAAGGGTCTCATGATACGACCTTCAGTGACTTAATTGACTTCTTCATTTTAATAAAAATCAGCTGTGACCTGGATCACCATTCATTTGCTCATGATTCTGCTTTGTTCATAACAACAGCCTTTTAGGTTACAAAGAGAGTACTGAAGAAATAGATAGTTGAAGTGTGCCAGAGCAGATCATTGAATTTAGTGATGTAAGGGAAAACAAATACGAAATCTAGCTGGATTAATGGAAATTGGGCACACTTAACCGATTCGTTTGGAGAATGCTTTTTTTCTTTTACGTCATATGTTACGATGAAGTTGAGAAACAATTTTAGTTCCAGGAAGTACCATGAATATACTAAAATGTATAGTTTCTCAGCATATTTTTCTGTGCCAGCCTTTATGTATGTAATGTACAGACTGAAGTCAGGAGGGTTGCTCTCAAAATAACGCACGTGCTTCTCTAGATTGTTTGAAGTTGAACTACAAATGGAGAATAGCCTCTCTGAAACACCCTTCCCTGTCCTACCCTGAAACTTGTATCCTTCTTACCTGGTGGCAATTAAGCGTTAGCATGTTCCTGGTATAGTGCTTGCTATAGAACTCCCTCCAATATTAAGGTCATAAGCAAACTGAATGTTAATTAAATGACTGGAAATCAGGAAAGCACTGTTTTGGAGTAAGGTTCTCTGATGTAAGAAGCGCTGCACATCATCTCTTACATAGCTCTAGTTTGAACTAAACAAGGTATTTTTTAAAAAGTATGTAACCTAGTGGCAGGGAATTCACAGAACACTTAGGAAATTGTTCTAAAGGCTACACAACACTGCTGTTAAGTGTTTTATTTCTAGTTTTAATTGTTTAGCTTTGCTTAACAGCTTTTTGATCTTAATATATCTTTGTCTACTAAGATGAAGAGTACTTTGTTACCAAACACCCCATCCCATATGTAAAAATTAAAACTCTGAATTAAGTCCATATATAGTTCATTGAAGGCACAAATAAAATCACATCACATGTGAAACCCAGCAAAATTTTAACACCCTACTCTAGAGATATCCAAACCTGCCTGGATGTGATCCTGTGCAATGTGCTCTAGGTGAGCCTGCTTGGCATGGGGTTGGACTAAATGATCTATCTCCAGACATCCCTTCCAACCTCATCCCTCCTGTGATTCTCTGATTAAGTCCCTTGGTTGAATCAAGTGCATTTTAATATTATAAATATTTAGACAGTCTAGGAGATTATGATTCAAATAAAATCTGAATTAGTGCAAAGCCAAGCTTCCACACAGAAGGCATTTCCTGCCTTAAAGGAAGGTGGGAGGGGAACAGTCCTTGGCTATAGCACTTTATTTTCCCCAGACACTGCAAGAAGCCTCATGGCAACTCCATTGCCCCCTTGAAAGGCAGAGGGATGATGCGGAGAGTTGGTAGTGGGAGAGATGGTTAGAAAAGAGCTGAAGTAAACAAACAAAAAAACCAAACACACACACGTGAAGCAAAAAGACAGCACACGCCGCAGATCTCATGTAACCTGTTAACTTCCCTTATGAGGAACGTAGATTTTTAATTTTTTTTAATTGAATAGAAGAGGTCCACATACTCCTTTTGAGAGGAAAGCTCTGCAAGCTTTCAAGTTCTGGTGGCCTGGGAACGTCAGTGCTCATGTGGCATCTGCTCCGACCACCTTTGCAGAACTTCTCAATGCTCCTGCCATCTTTCAAGCCAACAGGAAGAAACCTTGTCCACTCTTCAATGCCTGGTTGATTAGTAGAAGAACTTGCTTTGGGATGACCTTGCATTTTTGTCTTTAGCTGGCAAGTACACGGACACCAAGAGAAGAAGGGAAGAGTCACAACAGAGGCTGGGAACAAAGCAGGGGAGGTAGCTGCAGTCGCTTACCTGAGACGGACAGAAGAATAAAAGGAGACAATATCAAGAAGCCCAAGACAGTGTGGCTGTTAAGATCTGCTGAGATCTTAAGACTGAGACAGTAGCCCAGTCATTCCTAAAAAAGGGCAAGCTCTGCAGGAATTTTATGTTGGCATCTTACAGCTAGCAACAAAGCATGTCCAGGCAGCACCCTCTGGACTTTTGGCAGCATCACAGGTGAGTCTTGTTCACAAAAAAAGCTGCAGAACCATTCCCAGCACTCCTTACCCAGGAGCAAACAAACCACTTGCAATCCTCAGCCAGGAGAGCACCGTGCTGCATGAGGTATTGATGGTGAAGGAGAAATAACTGCCACCAGGTGTAGGCAAGAGAATGTCTTCCCACGAAAAGACTATGGAAGCACTTCCAGGGAGCATTATATAAATTTCTGAAGACCTGAACATTTCCCCCTAGGTGGCATGTTTCGGCACACATTTACAAGCAACTCTTGTTTGAGGTACTGAAGTCCTTGTTGTCAGCTGTATCTCCTCCTGTTAGAGGATGGAACAATTCACTAAGGAAACACAACTATCCCAGCAGATATCTGAGGGAAGAGCAGCAGAAGCAGGGGCAGTGGGGATGGACTGGGGTGCAAAAATCATCTGAGAGTACTTTGGAGAACTTCTGTTGTCACCTGCCTGCTTAAGAGGCATCTTGGTATACCAGATACCCACATAATATAACACAACAGCAGATTTTGTCAATGAACTTCATTACTGGAGGGTATACCGATGCAGAGGAGTTAACTGGAGTCAGAGAAGTCCTGATAGAGTTAACCACCAAGCTCCTTGCTAAGCACACAAGTATCAGGGACTGGGAGGCATGCCTCCCCGGCTCTGGCAAAGCCAGAGCTGTAATAACTGAAGGATGATCCTTGAGGCAAGGGAGCTGAAGCAATGGGATTTGGTTTTGTGAGGAACCAGCCTGACAAACTGGTACGAGCACAGTGATGGACACAGCGGCAGGGTGCAGGAGCTGAGTACTTGCTCCTTCCCAGTCACAGACTTCTATCTGTGCTTGGGTCAGGACAAGCAAGGTCTGCTCCCAAGAGAAGCCCAAGATTTAAGATTGCAGGGATTCAGGTTATGACAACAAAGACGACTCTGGCTGTTCTTTGTCTGCTGACAAACAGTTTTGTTTCGGAAGATTGAATTGTGGTGCTGCAAACACCTTCTGATAACGGGAGGGAAAATTCCTGCAGGGCAACGAGATAAGATTGACCCTGCAGGATGAGCTGCAATACAAGACCCAGCTGCTGAAGCCTATGGAACCAGCATGAACCCTGAATGGACTGCAGGGTCTTTCACTGAGAAAAAAAAAAAAAAAAAAGAAAAAAAAAAGCAGCAGAACACAAGGTATGGCCTGCTTGATGATCTGTGACAAAACTAGAAGAGCAGCATGCCCCAACCTTCATGCTGGTGTGGCTTCCCAGCAACACATACTCACAAACATAATTTTCAGGGGAATAAAACTCTTCTTACAAATGCAAGTGTTTTTCTCCCCTTTACAGTTCGCTGAATTGCTTTTTATCTTGAGAATAAAAAAAAAAAGCACAAGAGCAAATGTAGTGAAAAACCCTGTCCCTCACTATTACTGTTGCCTTAAATCCTGAAGCTTGCCCTCAGCATTTGTACCATTTGTACCGAAGTGAAGGAGATCCCCCCCCTTTCTTATCCTTTAAGCAAGGAATGCTGGAAGACACGCTCCAAAACCTAGAATTCAGATCTCACAGTACTTACACTTTGCAGTTTTCACAGTGCTTAGTGCTGCTATTTTCGTTTTTGCCACACTTGGGGATTAAACTTCTGTTTATGATTAAGGAGGCCAACCTCTCCCCTCACACACATACTACAAGCCCAACTGAGCGTTAGTGTATCCGTACAACATCTACAGGTCAAATGGGCTCCTAATCCAGATAATCCACAACGTGTGATTGGTTACAGTTCTGGAGAAATCCCTTAATTTTCATTCTCTTGCCACTGCTGACAGTCAGGGTTTTGTTGACAAATTAGCAGCAAGGTAACAGATGCAGGTGGATTAGAATACCTCGTTCCGCATGCAGCAGTGCCAGGCTGCCAAAAATAGACACTAGGAAGGTGTGAAACGTGCCCTTATTAAAACAGGGCAGTAGTTTCTTTAAAATGGTATTTTAGAGCTGCACTAGCAGCAGCAGAGATTGTCACCAGTCTGTTGGTCAGAACAGAGTGTGGGGGGGTGGAAATCAAGCTGGGGAAAGGAAAACAAAAGAGTTCCTTTGCTACAGCTCTAAGTAGTAAGCCTGGAGCTACTTAAATAAGTGATTTAAAAAAAAAAAAAAAACACTCTCCCACAAGACGCCAGTCAGCGGGTTACTAGACTTCTGTGGACTGAAGGCAGGTAACAGAGGTGAGCAGAAGCAAACAGACCACGGTTGCAATGTCTCTCAACAGTGGGCTGCAGCTTTCCAGGTGGCTGTGGCCATTCAGACTGAGAAACTCACTGCTGATACTTCTCTTCCTCCTGTTGTCTGGCCCCAAAAAGCCGAACATTTTTTTAAACAAAAGAACAAACAAACAAAATATCCCATTCCTCATCCACAATCTTGACACCTGTTGGGGTGGAGGAGATGCCAGGGTGAGCTCACAGAGCCTTCAATCAAGCAGCTTTACAAACTAAACTACATCAAACAGGAGTGAGGAATAGACAGGAAAACAAAAAAGGAGAGGTCAGTTCAGGCTACAGGGCTCCTGTAACCCTTTCCCTTGTCATTTTGCTAAGAGCATTGTAAAGAATTAGCTTCTCTAAAAAAGAAGGGTGTTTTTGAGAAGCAAGAGAGATTGTCTATGTTTAAAGCTATAGGCAATATTCTCTTGAGTGCCACACAGGGCTGCCTGGAAGGCAGGGGGACTCACAGAAACACAGTTGATTTGTGGAAAAAAAAAGGCCAAGAGCATTCAGGTCTTCCTTACTAGAAGAGGAATAAATGTTGCACTGGTTTAAATTCACAGATAAATTTGTCACCTACTGGTTTAGTTATGTAGATGGAGTCTCTTGGAGACTCTCCAAACCTTATGGAGATAAACTGCTTACTCCTATCTTAGCTTCAGTGCTATGCTCAAAAAATAATAATAAAAAAAAGTTGTTAGAGAAAGAACATAAAGGAAAAGGAGACAAGTAAACTCGAGAAACAATTTTCTCCCATGTACTCATAAGCAGGCAAAAAAAAAACTCATTTAGAAGGTTTCAAAGAATTATTCCCATTTCACTAATAGCATCCAGAGATGCAGTAGTAAATACTAAAACACTTGAGAAGAAATTTTTGGGGAAGAGAAGTCCATTCCATGAAGACTGTTCACATTTTGGAAATGTGGGAAGTCAGAATAAGGAGGACAACAGACCCATTACTATTTTCTAGGACGTTTGCGGGTGGGGAGGAGCTGATAAACACACCAGTCTGGAAACGTAATACCTCCTATCACTTTGCTCCTTTGTGGCATCACCTTACACTGTCCCCTGGTCAATACAAGACATAGGACCAAGCAGACTGGACTTCACCTCACAGACTAAAACATTTCATATTTCCCACATGGTATTTCAAAAACACAGTCCCTCCCCTCCATGCATTCAGTACCCTCAAACCATTTAAGTTTCCTCCCCCCGTTCTTTGCACATTCTTTGCGTGTGACTTCAGAAGATAAGTAACACTTTCAGCCCCAAAGTCCCTTTAAAATTCACCTCCTGACAGTTTTGAATTCAAACAGTGACAAACATGTTGGCTAGCAACTTCGCTACAGGAGAGAAAGAAAACCCCACAAAGAGGTAGCACAGAAGAACAAAGGAGGAGAACAAAAGGGCCCCCTTCTCCCAATTTGTCTGCCCGCATACCAAAGATCAAAAGAGTGCCGAGAAGCCTGCGCGTAATCTACATACTTTGTGACCTTATTACAATCGAATTCCCCGCAGGCACGGCCAGTGTGTGTATATGCACACACTGTAAATACACACAAGCGGGCCCTGTGGAAGTTTGCCAAGTCATTTGCTCTGTGCATTGAGTTTGCTTACTTTTAACAATGCTGAGGCCAAAGAAGTGAGGCTCTTTAATCTTCACTAAATCACAAACTTGCTGAAAGAGCTCCTGTCCAGTGGCTTTGACCTGAAAGAAATAACCAATCCAGCATTACAGACGGCTCACACACCTGGATGGACGAATTCTCTTTCCTTACATTGGCCAACAAGTTTTTGGGTACCATAGCAAAAGAACCCCCACTGAACAAGGTTTGTTTTCAGTATTATTTCTGTCACAGAATAATTATCGATGTGTTATTTTGGTTACTTTACATTGAAAAGCAGCTCAGCTCGGTAAGACAAGAATTAAAGTTTCCTATTTATGAGCAGTTTTGTATAAGGAGACCTTGGACCACGTCTGGAGCACTAGTTTTAGGCAGTGTCTACCAGGTGACTTGCAGGTGCTCTCACAGAAAGCATGTTTCTAATCAGAGAAATGAAAACACTGCTCTCTTGTAGAAATATTTTTTCAGAGGTTAAGAGAAACAAAAAAATAACTTTCATTCAGGAGAACTAAAAACATAAACACCCAAACAAAACCAGGACTGCATTTCTACACTGACCAGAAATACCTTGTGGGGGGTACAGATGAGGTTGCTCTGTACCCCCCACACAGAGTGTCCCCCGCTGCCTTCTGGTCACACAGCAATTAACATCTTCATTTGCAGAAGCTGTCACCAGTAAGGATGCGTGGCAATACGGCACAGTTACTGAATGCTGCTTCCTATCAGGGCTGCTTGGAGCACAAGCTCCCGCAGCAGGGAGGTGATGCAGGCTACCTGCACGCACAGACCTGGCTGTGCACAGGCACTGGACAACTCCCCCATTGTGTGTCCTCCCACCTACAGCCTCGTTTCCCCTTGCCCCATCATACCACTTCAGGAGCACAGCCCAGACTAACAAAATCCCCAAGCCTCAGAGGCGTGGGGGAAGAAGTTTTGATGCAGAGCAGCTGCAGAGAGCAAAACAGCGCAGAGACAGACAACCTGAGTGCAGCCCAGGCTGCAGCGGGGTGAGCCACGACCTCCGAATTTTGCTGTGCTGCTGCTGGACAATGTGGAGCAGCAGGAGCTGCCTTCCTCAGGTAGGAAGGTACCTTCACAGCAGCAAAGAAAACAGGGCAGAACTCCATTTCTGAACCCACCTGCAATGTAATCACCAGCACTGCCAAATTAATTCTTCAAGCGCTTTTAAGCCTGGCAGGCCGTGCTCCCCACAAACCAGCTGCACTCTTCTCCCTGCCCCAGGATGTACCATGTCACTAAATATGGACAGTGGGAAACTGGTCATTTAAGTATAGTTTTTTTCCTACTTCTTGACAATGCATCACCAACCACTCACTATTGCTTTACCCAGAGCTTTGAAACCTGCACTACACCAGCACACACGTGTGCGCCCAGCATGTGCTCTGGAAGGGGAGGTGATAACGCACAACTCTGTAAGACCCAAAACCGTAAGGGTACAGTCTCACACCTAGAAGCAGCATTTGCTCAGCTGCCAACAACACACAGATGTACCTGGCACAAAGATCTGCCTCCTTTCTTAAAAAAGCAAGCTCTGTGCGTGCTCTCCTGTCTGGGAAGGGCCAAGAGGTGAGCTACCTGTAGCCAGAACAATTACGTGCACAAAGCAGCCACCACCAGCACAGGACTATGTAAATCTGTATGAACAGCTGTGTTTTGTAAGTGACATGCCTTCACACCTAAGGGAAGGCAGGGAAGAAAAACCTGCTGTAACATACTCATTCTGTGAGACGAACACTGGAACATTTTGTGACATGCGTCTCAAGAGCAGCATTTTAATCAGGTTTCTTGCACAGCAGGTATGTGAGCTACCACCTCATCCATTCTCCTTTTGGCACTTTCCTTCTGCATCCGGTTTAACTCCCAGTCTTCAGAGCTATGCAATACTGATTACACTTGCAATCTCGGTTCCCTCCTCCTGCATTCCCCTCTACTCAAAATAACCAACATCTCCCTTTGCATTTTTCATATTTGCAATTTGTTGGCCATTCCTCCCTTTGCATGTGGTTTGTGTGCCAAGCTCCATCCCAAACACGCTGTGAATCATTCCTTCCCCTGACAGGCTTGATACTCAGCTTTGCTCCATGTCAGACTCAGGGCTTCTTTACACATGAAATTTAGTCCAAAGTAAAAATGGGTTGAGGTTGTGTGCGCTTCTCCAGAGTCATTCTGCATGCAAATATTCATATATGTTGGTTACCCATCTCTATTTCCTTCACCTATATACTGTAAAACACCAGCTCTGCTGCTCACAAAACAACTGGAAGACTTTAGACCTATGCCTGCCACCCCCAGCACGCTGACCATGCCAGACTTCCTCTCCTCCCAAGTTTCTGCTCACATTCCCATCTCCCCGTGCCAGCTAGGCAAGAGGAGGCAATGTCTGCTGTGGGCACTTCTGAGCTGCCTCAGGAATGGTGGTGCCCCGCTCCTCTCATGATGCAGTCTGACCCCTACTATTCTAGGTCTCTGTCCTTAATTCAAATTTTAATTAAGCACTGAAGATGAGTTTGAGAAGTGTTATTGAAACAGTCACAAAAACTAGTTAATATTAATCAGTAGGTTCAAAACTATCAGAGAAGGCAGAACACAGAGAGAAAGAAAATTGAACAAACTGGACATTGCTCCAATTCTTATTACTGATACACAGTATTTTGAAAACAGCGTTCCTCCTCACCATCCCCTCAAATTATCCTACACTACCAGCATGGTAGTATAAAATTAAGATATCTGATGATGGGGGAACAATTTTAAAATGGCTCCTACTCTTCTCCCTTCAATGTCAGTACCTGTGGCGGGCATAAAATGAGTCCATTTTAAAGAACGGGCTTCTATCTACATGCAACCACATAAAACACACATAGGAAAACTCTTATCTGGAAGGATGGAATTTATATGAGAGGGGGAGAAAGGAATTATGTGCATAAACCCTTTTCTTATCAGGGAAAGGATCTATAATTTATTCTGCTGGTAAGATAACGATTCCTACCTACCTCACTGAGCTGAAAGCTTATTTAATATTTGCATTCCATACTGAGGAGGTTAAAAGGCTTTGGAAATCCTAAGTAGTGGCATTATTATTCTAATAAATGCACAGACTGTCATCTGTGGTTGTGCTAATTAAATTTTGGTTCTACTAGTATTACTAGAAAATTGCCTTGATGTTCCTTTAAAAAGACCTTACCAGCTGTGAAATCTTAATTTTTGTTGTTGTTGTGAAGGGGCGTTGCGGTAAAACCCGAAGCCAAATGAAAAGCTGGATTTGGTGACTTGCCCAGTTGTAAGAGGTTGTGTTTCACTCTCTATGCAACTAGGACACAACTGTGTTTTGAGGACTCATGTTTTGACCCAGACAGATATTCTCTTTCACACCCAGGCACCTCCACATATGTATTTTCACACCTTTATAGTCGCTGAAGTAAGAAGCAGCAGAAATGAAGGAAAACATCTTTAAAAGGTCTATTGATGGATGTGGTGCCACAGATCCCTCCAGAGTAAGGGGAGCAATACTCAAGGACCCTTAGCTCTCTGCAGGGACTGCAGGAAGGAACAGGGACATGGCACCTTCCCTCCATTCCCACAGAGCCCAATGCAAAAAACCATTTCTTAAGCTTATTAAGTTGCTGCAGCCTGGGGCACTTCACAGTCACATTTTAAATATAGGGTATAGTTATAGCTGCCTGCCCAGGTGAGCATGAACAACAAGCTCTTGCAGGAGGAAGAGACTGGGGACAAGACCTCTCGACTGGCCATGCCCCTGCTGCAGCTGGACAATGGCCCCAAGATCCCGGAGCCTGGGCAACCCCACAGCTATCATGTCCCGTTATGGGCCAGATGTGCGACGTGGCACTTAAAGTGCCTGCCAGGGACACGTATTGGGGCCAGAACTGGAGGAATGAGATCAGAAAGGGTTCAGGGCATCTCCAGTGTAGCTACTGCTCATCTCATGCCAAGCTAAGCCAAACGGCAATGGCATCAGCCCTGCTCACATGCTGCTCTTCTGCATGCAGGTCTGCACCACAACAGAGGCGGGGCAGGCTCTGCTATCTCCCATCTTCAGCCTTGCTGATAAAGGCTATAAAAAGGCGAGATTTAGGGTCAGTCTCAACAGACCATTACCCCCGGCCTGAACACCTGCCTGCAATAACAATTAGATCATCGTTTTGTGGCTTGCACAAAAGCCAACAGATTGCTGTCATCTTTGAGGCGGTAGGTGGGCTGGATTTGAACTGATGACCTAGAAGCAAAGAGCCACAGGTTTTGTTGTTAAAGCCTTGTTCTGTCCAGCCCTCGTGGCTGTTCCTGTTAGCGATGCTACTTTTAGGCACAGCAGTAGGAAAATTCCTACATGGATTTTGAAGATTAGCATGCATGCTTTCAAAAGCCATGTTTTCAGTCAAGTGCTTTAAAGAGCGGCTCGCCTCACCTGTCGTCTTCTCCCCTCCCCGTCCCAGAGGAAAACAAACACAAAACACAGGGCAAACCTCAGCAGCCCACACGTGAGCGCCTGCACACGCTGAGCTCCGTCACCTGAGCACGGAGCATGTCTGCCAATGGGTTTCTGACAGGGGGAGGCCGCGAGCCCCACGGTGGGCACGGGGCCGCGCCGGGCAGCCAGCCGGCCCGGCTCTGCCAGCGCTCCTCCCGCACACGCGCTCACGCGTTTGAAGCGAGGATCAAAGAAGGGAAAGTGGCTTACCTGTGGTTTGTGTGTGTACAAGTACTTAAGGAGAGGGGGAAAAAAAGAACCTTGGTGGCTGTTGACACTGCCGTAGAGTTTTTGAAAGACACCGATAGGCTAGCAAAGCCAGAAACAGCTGAAAGGCCAGAGCAAATGGTGTGCATTAGGTGTGCTGGCCAAGTCATCAGGGCGTTTCAGGTTCAAATTTAAAAACCCTGGATTACTATTTACAGCAAAAACACTCGGTGAGAGCTAAAAGGAGTAATAGCAGAAAGAGCAGAGGGGACCCCCCACCCCAGAAGTTTCAAGTAACTCTCCCAAGTGTTTCACAACCACCCAATTAACAAATGGAGCACCGATTACCCCGAGCTGGCTAACAGCCCTTGGGTCAGCAGACCGGCACCAGGAGGCTTCAGAGGAACAAGACGAGCTAACACAACCAGCCCCAGCCCCCCTTGAGAGCCACTCACCCCCACGGTCAGGCTGAGCTGCTCCCGGTCGGGCAGGAAGACGCAGACGCTGCGGCCCTCGGGCTGCATCCTGCCAGCCAGCAGTGCCCTGCTCATGCTGGGCAGCTCGCGGCGGCTCCTCTCCTCCTCCGACAGCCGTCAGGCTCCCTTCATCCCACGCACCTGCCGGGAAGGTGAAACGTCAGCTCCATGGTGCCCAAGGGCCCTGAGGCCACAGACCCTGTCGGCGCGGCTCGGCCCCATTGCTGGCCGCAGGCGGTTGTGCTGTGTTGGGAGGCCAAGCCCTGGTGGCACCTGCGGCATGTCCCCACCTCCCGGCTCACCCACTTTACAAGGCCACCTTATAATAGCACTGCAGAGCAAAATGGGCAGAGCCAACATTCACATACCCTCAGAGTCACACAGGGGACCATAAAGCAATCAGGTCTCCTCAGAATAACAAACTGAAACGAGATGGAAACGTACAGAAGTGATAAGCGTGATGACACCACAAGCTGCTGCCTGAAAAAGGCTGTGAGAAAGAGGGAGCATCGCCTTCGTCAGCTGCGAGAACGCCTCCTCGCTGTCACCGAAAGAGGAGGTTTCGGCAACCTGTCAGCACAGAGGACTTCATCCGAACCATCCTCCCCTCTCCCCAGCCCTGCTCCCTGGGACACTGCTGCCCTCGTACCTGAGCTCATCAGCTCCCAGGGCTGAACTGCTGCTTCACACCTTTTGCCTCCTCCCCATGGCCAAGCCCAAGCGGCACAGCTTGGTGCTCTTCAGTTTCAGACAAAAAGGCAGCAGCCTGGGAGCTGCACAAGCTCCTTAGAGCTGAAGCTAAGATCATCACAGAAATATGAGAGGGCAATTCAGCTCACACCCAGGAGCACAGCAGCCAGCATCTCCTCCCTGTTACATGAGGTTAGGGGGAGTTCCCCCCAGCTACCTCTTGCCACCTTTCTGCTGGTGGTCACAGCACAGCCAGCTTAAACATTACAGGTTTTCTGTTTCGCTTTTAAATCAAATACAAGATCTGTAAGAGACCTTCTGTAAGTGTAAAAGCTGCTCCATGCACCTGCTTCCTTCAGCTGTCGTATACAATGCTTCCTAACGATGCTTTTTTTAATACAAGTTCTTTCTGTCTTGGAGGATAAGTCCTATATAAGAATACAAGAATTACATTTACTGTATTAACAAAATAAGGACAAGGAGTTATTAAAGGATCATATTTTTACTTATTTTCAAAATCAAAATTAAACAGGAATTAAGTTTTTTTAAAAAGGAGATTGCTCTAAACTATAATCACACAGGAAAGACACATTTGACTTTGTGGATGAGGACAGGTAAAAGCTTCCAGTCAATGAAATACTAGGAGAAAAATCTCTCATTCATCTTCTCTTACTGATATGATTGTATCGATGAGCTCTCCTGCGTTTCAGGCTACACGCTATTAACAGCTGTATATAAATAACAGACGTCTGCAGAATGACTTGAGCGCGACAGGTCACTGTTATTATTGTCAGCTGATGTCATCTGCTCCATAAACTTTATGGATAGCATAAAGATGTCAGAGTATGAGCTCAGGCTTTCCAGCAAAAGGAGGTTTGTTGTAATTGTCAAGCCACTGCACTGTGGCACACGTTCTCACTCGCAAGGAGAGAACGCACCCAACAAAGACATTCATGCAGCCTGTAACAAAAATCAGAAAAGTTAAAAGTAACTGTAAGAACACACAGATATTTTGCTGTGGATAACTCAAGAAACTGAATCCCTTTTCCTCACAGCCTCTAATTAAAAAAGGCTTCAGGAAAGTCTTTTCCTATAGCCTTGCACTTGCTTTGTCCCCTTGATTTATTACAATAACAACTGTAGCTCATGGGAGAAGGAATGTAAGAAAGGATGGCGAAAAGGTGTTTCTCTTTTAATGTTTTAAAACAAATGAGCTCATCAACCCCACAACAGCAGGTAAAACATTAAAGAAGCGATGTCCTTAATCTGAAGGGGGAGGTCAAACACAAGCCTAGATCAGCTTTCTCTTCTTCAGAGGTATGCCAGAATGTGATAAAACATAATGAATCATTAACTCGCTAGCTTTGCATGTTTACACTTAAAAAAAAAAAAAAAAAAAAAAAAAAGTTGTGAGCCAAGAATAACTGCCCAAGGAAAACAAGTGGCCAGAAGGAATGCTCTTACTTAAACATCCACAATTTCAGACTGCCCATATGCCATTCTTTTGTTTACCGCAGATTCCAACCTCTTAACCTCAATTAAACCCTAAAAGCTCCGGCAAATGCACCGCAGATGAATTAATAAAAGCTGAAGTCAATCATTGGCCTCTGCGACACTCTGTGGTTTGTTTGTTTGTTTGTATGATTTTTAAATAAATCCTCACTTCAGGTTTTTGCTCCTGGAGAACTGCATTTTGAGATGTAATTGCTTGGTCAAAGGCCCCGCAGCCTATCAATAGAACAGTGAAAGACTCTATTTATTTGTATTCTCCTGGTATCAGTCAGGAGTCTTATTAGTGCCTGGAGTGACAGCCCAGTTTATTTAGCACTGTTTATTTTGATTCGATTTTACCTAAACACACATGTACCAGGGCTTCGGACAATAAGCCTGTCATTACTTTCAAGACTCTTCTGATTAAACAGCTCAAACGTGGCCGTAGAAACTAATTAGGAAGAACCCTCATCTTCCCCTCCGCTCTCCACAGCCCCACAAGCTGCCTCCCAGCACCAGGGCAGAACCCTAGCATTAGTTTGGTAGAAGCAGGAATTGCTGGAGCCAGCAGCACAGCAGCAGCAAGAAATGGAGGAGGAAGCCATGCAGGAGCCTTCCTGCTTACTCATTAATTTCCCCCCTTCTGGACTTTCACAGGTAGGTAAGTTTCAAACCCACCTTTCTGTTTTGGGGAAAGAAAGAGTTACAAAAAGCAGCACTAGCCTCTTCTTCGTGATTTCAGGTCCTCAGATTGAGCCTGTATGAAAGGACTAGCCCGTGCACTTGCACTGATTTAGTGTTCTGCATGAACCTGTCTTACAAGTGCAGCTCCATTTTGCATCAGCCCAAAGCCAACCGTGAATTGGGTCCTAATCCTGGATTTCAGCCTCCTGGACTGCCATTGCCACACTCGTAGGGGATAAAGCAAATGGATGAAAGAGCAGTGGGCTGTCAACTCAAAGCAGAACAAAATCCTCTCATCAAGAAAAAAAGCACACGTAATTCTCTGTTTCTCCCGAAAACATGCTGGAACATAAACTGAAACACACTTTGCAAGGCTTATTACAATAAAACATCATGGGAGAGCTGGTTTTGCTACAGCTGACTGAAAATGAATATTGAGCATCTTCCTGATGAAACTGGAGCAGACTGGCTCTACAGAGTCCTGTCAAGAACCATCCAGAAATTTTAAGACTCTTCTTAACATTTTCCAGATATTACGCAGGGACGTCTCAGGCTCCTAAGACGACCAGGCTCAGACTGCAGTTTCACAACCAGCTTAGGCAGCTCTACTCAACCCACCCGTGCAGCAAGACAGACAGACAGCTGCCTGGAAAGAAGCCTGCCTTTGGGCAGCAAGCCACAGATCTGGGAGATGCAACTGCAGCAGGCCTTCTGCATCTGCTACCGACATCTGTTAGATGCAACTACAGTCCTCTTGCAGGGACAGGCTGTGGGCCCAGCTCCCACCTTTGCATTTTCAAAAGCAGCAGTGGCAGATGCCTCCAAAACCTGCAGGGCTGTGGAGCCCTCACAGGTATGTCCTCACCACAAACCTTTTGGGACAGATGGGGAAGTTGCTAAGCATTGGCCTTAGATGCCAACCAACATCCTTTTTCTTTTCTTCCTGTACAAACAGCACTCTCCAACAACACTGAGCTTTAACAATAGAGAGGAAAATGCTTTGTCCTGAGTCCCCATTGCAGGATTAGACACAGCTCTTAGTTAGGCATGACTGCCCACACTCCACCTGCATGCTGTGAAGCTCCCTGCCTCAAGTCAAGTAGTACAAGTGATTGCTGGAGTATGAAGTGCACTTTGGGGCTTGTAACTCTTCTTTGCACTGCACCTCCCACAGCCAGAATGCTCGGGAAGAAGGGGCCTCCCCTAATTCCCCACTCCTAACCTGGGACCACGCTGCTACGCTACTTTGTGGGCTGCTCTAGTCCTTCTGCTCAGAGCCTACATCCTGGTGCTGTATCCTTTGGAAGCCAAGTGACACATGTTTGGGGGCACACATCAGACCTTACAAGCCAGTCCCCAAGGAGAGGAATAAGGCTCGTGTGAGGACAGAGCACCAAAGGATGTGCTACAGCAGCACGTGGAAGTGAGAAGGCTGCGCGGGCAGGACCCCGCAGGGTGGCTGCCATGCTTCCACCTGGCTGTCCCCCGGGATGAAAGAGCAACTCAGCCGTTTACTCCCCACAAGGACAGCCCAGCATGAATCATTTGGGTTTAATCCTTCCCTGAAACCACAACTGAATTCAGGAGTCTTTGAGAGAAACAATGAGCATTACAGCCTCCAGGCAAAAAGGACTACATTTTCCCATCACGTCCAAGTGTGCACCTTCCAGTTTTTGTACACAAAGGTATGCAGCCTTTTAAAATGCATTATTTTAGCAAATGCACGCAAAAACTAGCAATATACATTTGAAACAATATTGAAACGTTAACATGTGCAGCGAGAGCACACATGTCCTTTTCAGCATGCCTTTTTCCTGGGAGGACATTCTCCTGAGAACATCAGAAAGAGCAATGGATCAACAGATTCTGCCTCCTCATTGATTGGCAATGTAAAAATAGCATTTACCCATCACGTCTGACTACCAACAAGTTTCTTATTACACTGAATTTGTTTATTTCTGCACAGTCTATAACTGGACTCCTTTTACCAATTAAGAGTCACTTGCAGGACTTCCTCAGGCTTCATGCATCAAGCACACTAATTAAAGTTTATGAGTAAGTAGCAACTAGGAGAATCAACTGGCTTATGCAAATGCAGAAGCATAGGAAAGAACCAGTGAAATACAGGACAGCACGCAAACCAGCCTCAGTGTCCATGCCAGAACATGAAGGCACTGCCAAGAAAGCCAGTGCAGAAGTGCAAAGTTGCATGACCAAGGCAGCATCACATGAGATCCTTCCAAGATTAAGGGAAAAGAATTGTTTGAGCAGCCATTCAATCACAGCAAGCCCGCCTCCACGCAAACACAGGGGCACAACGCTTTCGAGACAGATCCTTACAGAAAGCTCACTCACGGGCATACGCGGGCAGAGCCAGGAGCGCAGTGAAGAAAGCGTCAGGCATGGTCTGGTGCCTCAGAGTGAAGGAGAACAACAGGAGATACTTTGGGTTGCTCTCCCCGTGCACTTCTGCCAAGTACTGAAATTTCTCTTTATTACAGACTGCTCATGCTTTGTACTGATGTGAAACAGGAGGGGCAAAGCATGGGCAGAGTGCTGTGCCAAGGGCTTTACAACAAGGCGAGCAGGCTGCCTTCCCTGCTCCTGCAACTGTCAGGATGTTTCAGCAGTGCAGGGAGAGCACCAGCAGCGAGACCTGATCTCTTTCCTAGAGACTCAGGAGAAAAGCACCTTCTTCTATCATGCTACTTAGAAGCAGGTGAGGTCTCAGGACCCAGAAGCCTGTCAGCTAGTTCTCTAACCAGGCACATACTCCTTTTTCAAGAAGACTATAAAGGTGTGTAGTTTTGTTTTGTTTTTCCCCCCAGACAAGTTTATTAAACACTTGCTAACCCTATTATTTAAACCCTTATTTAATCTATTAGGTTCAAGCACCTGACAGACCGCCTGTGCAGGAAGCCTCCTGCCACACTTGCATTTTTACATTCGAGCTGCTCAGCACTGACCCGAACAGACCACTCACCACCCGAGATACTTTGCAGAGCTGTCAAAAAATAAATAAATAAAAATAGTTCTCACCAAGACCTCACAGCAGTTCTAGAAGCAATCAGCGCACGAAGCGTTTAACAGAAGGCATCGTTACAGCTAAACGGGCAATACCTGGACCTGCAGGGCGAATAGGAACCAGTCCCCTTCCGTGCCGATGCTGAGTCGTGCAAAAAGAGCAGGCAAAGACACAGCGGGTGCAGGACGCGGCTCACAGACCTTCCTCGGGCCGTTCCCCCCGGTACCGGGGCTCCCCGGGCTCGCACCGCCCCCCCCTCCCCTCAGCCCCCTCACGGCGGGGCGGCAGCGCCGGGGCCGGGCCGGGCCGAGCAGGGGGCGGGGCTACCGGGGTAGGGGGCGTGGCCAGCGCGCCCCGCCCGCGCCGCGGCGCCCACGTGGAGAGGCGGCCCGCGCGCACGCCCACCTGGCGGCTGCGGCACGGGATTGGCGGAGAGGGGAGGGAGGTGGGCGGGGCGAGGCCGCGCTGCGCTCTCTGGTTGGTGGGGGGCGCCGTCAATCCGCGCGCCTCGCCGCGGGCGGTGCTGAGGCTGAGGGGGGCGTTGGGGTTGGGGCGGTTACGGCCGTTAACGCCCGCTGAGGGGAGGGGTGGGGAGGGGTGCGGGCGCCTCGCTTCGTGGTTCAGGGAGCGTGGCTCCGAGGTGGCCCAGTGGCCAGGTTTATGTCACTGTGGCTAAGCCGAGGCTGCTCCCGCCGTCCTTCCAGCCGCTGGGCTGTGCTGAGCAGCCCAGTGCGTGGTGCCAGCGGCTGGTAACAGCTCCCCTCTGCACACACACGTCCCAATGGCCCTCCTTCTCTCCCTTTGCTCATGGCTACAGCACCTTCCTTGTGCCGGCTCTGGAGCACTGCAGATGCTAAGCCGATCCAACTCACTAAAAGGGCAGAAAATCCCTTTTTTTTTGGCTGGAAGAGCAGTCTGCCGTGCTGGTGGTTAGATGGCCTCAGGGAGCGATCCCAGTCAGCACCTTTCAATGTCATCCCCTACGTCTCCTCACTTGCTTTCCAGCGCGGATTTCAGAATTTAATGTAAGAGCAGGGAATCTGTTGCCTAAATTTAGGCTCTGCTGTTGAACTTGTTCTTATATAACCTGCCCAAGACAATGCGCGAAGCTTGCAGCAAAACCAGCATGGCTCTCCGGTGCCAGTAGGGCTTTCTGTCAGCTAGCTCGGAACGGGAAATGTGAGCAACCAGCTCTCAACAGTTGCCGCATGCTTCTGGGCTTGGATCAAAGAAAACATTACGCTCGCTTCCAAAATCCTAGTTCATCTGTCTGGGACAGGATCCTTTAGCGAGAATGAAGGACTGCGCCTTGCCTGCTGAGGCAGGGCTGTGCTTCATGGCATGGCACGTTAACCCGCGGTCCTCATCGCTCCTTCAGGGACCACAGGGCTCTCACAGCTGAGTTTCCTTCCCACAGAACCTAAAGAGAACCAGGAGAGCATGGGTCGGCTGTGGCTGCCAGGCTAGCTACGGTCAGGGTGGAATATGTTAGAATATGTCAGGTATGGGACTGTAAATAGAAGTCTAGTAATTATCCTGCATAGCTGGTCTCTGAGGATTGGCAGACTTTGTGTGTCTCCCTAGAGAAAACAAGCAGCGTTTTGAGAAACATCAGAGCTGCAGGAAAATGGAGATAGCGTTAGCCTGTTTGTTTTTGAAGGAGACATCAAAGTGTTGGAGACTGGAGATATCTGTGTTCCGAAGAGATACCGCTTCGCCTTCTGAACGTGTCGACTCCAGCCCTCCTACCTGCAGTGCAGATAAGCAAGTTCATCCAGCTTGCTCTGTAATGGGGAAGCCAGAGGGGGGATTTGTGGAGGAGTGCTAATAAACCAGTGTCTTCATTCAGAAAGTAGAGCTCCTTTTGTAAATGTGTGTCTCATGCAGAGTCTCACTGAAGTTGTAGGGACTCCATGCAAAAGTAAAAGTTTGCATAAGCAGATGTCTTTGCTCATGGTCTCGTCTGCACTGCATGTAGATGAAAGGATTTCACAGTGTAAAAGGGAAAGCTGGGGTTCGCCTTCACGGTCGTGGAAAAGAATCCCTTTCCTCTTACAATAATCTAAAAAATGCACGTAGGAAATAGTTTTGTTACTAGTTTATTTTCTAGCTCACAAGAAGCACTGCGGCTCGGGGAGAAACTTGTTTGTAGTGTCTAGAAACAAAGGAGTTTTCACTAATGATCTCTGGGAGCTGAAGCTGGCTTCAAGCTGTTCAAGTCATGAGAGGATGACTCAGAAGTCAGAAATTCGAGGCATTCTTATGGCTAGCATTTAATCAACAGGCAAAGTGTTGGGAAGTAAGCAGAAGAAATCAATGGCAAATCAAAGAAGAATAGGTCAGCTATTCATTAGAGAGAGGATTGATCTCTGGGTTATTAACAGAAAAGAGGGCATGAAATGAATCCTAAAGAAAATTTAAACTAGCAGTGGCTGCAGTGAACTGACGGGGAGCCTTTTAAAAAATTACTTGACTTTCTTGCATGAAAGGCTGCTCCCAGTACTCTGCACCCTCCATTTAAATCACTCAGATCCCTGCTGCACTTGTTATTGAGACTCCCCAAGCATAACACAACTCTTGCAGTGGCAATAATTATTTGTATATATTTGTCATTGTGTATACAGACATTGTAGATATTACACATGAGATGATAATAATCTGTTCTCTGTTAGCATGCATGCTGAGGCAAAATCTTATTTTGTGATGTTTCAGCACATAATAGAGCTTGATTTTGCTGGCTTTCATTATTCCTGTAAAATCATCAATGGCGTAGGGCTTCTATGATTAACATTGCAAAATCTGGCTTACTTTTGACCTCTGGGACAGGAAATTGGTGTTTTTTTGTGTGTGTGTATGGTTTTTTTTTTTTTTTTTTTTTTTTTTTTAAACTCTAAAATATCCCACGTATCTATAATAGCACGCAAACAATAAACAACACTAATAAAATTGCAGGGTGGCTTACATGCTAATAACAGTATTTGTATTATTAGCTATAATTAGTCATTATTATACCAAAAGCTGTACATAATACATGGTTATAATTGATGAGTTTTGAGATGTCAGTTTACATTAAATAAAAACCAAATGTGCTGTATGATGACCATCACCCACATGATGCTGCAGGCAAGGCCAAGGTATAGCTCTGGAGCTAAAAACTGTTTGTTCAGGACTGGCTCCTGTGCCAGGGATATGCCTTGTGACTGCGAGGAAGTAGGAAACAACTTTGCATTATACCCTATTGTATCTGGTGTTTTACAAGCAGTGTGTAGCCAGTCTTTAATCCCAGAGGATCCCTGTGTCCTTCCTCCTTGTGAGGTTTGCCATCGAAACAGAGACACCTTCAGGCAGTAAGAGAGCAGCTGCTTACCAGGGCTACCTAACGCTGCAAAGCTTTGGGAACCGTGGGCAATCTGGGCAGGCAGGATGGGCTCATATGATCCCTTATGATTATAAGGGATCATTTGACCCTAAAGTGCAGAGATTGTAACTCTGCCCAAATTCCCAGAGCCCTTTCCTGCTGCATTTTGTGCTTCCTTTCAAGGTTTCCTAACCCAAGCTGCACGCAGGCCTGGACCTGTGTTCATTATGCAGCCTCCTGAGATCACATGGCTGCTGGCCATGAAGAGTTTAAATCACCTCTCTGGTAGGACTCATTCAGCATCGAGGTGTTATCTCTAGCTAAAAACACACAAGCTGTTGGTGTGAGCTCCCTTTTGGGATCACAGTAATACCACTTCCCTACATTACATAAAATATAATGATCTGTAGCAGTTCTTCCCCATCAGGGTTTGTCAGTGTTTGATACAGTAATGGCACAGGAGGAGGTGACTTATCTGACCATGTGCTGCTGTTTGAATTGCGAAGTTTTAGTTACATTAACTTTAAAACCACGTGAGTGCTGTTAATTCCCTGCCCAAGGATTCTCAGTGCTTATTGTTAGTGCTAGACTTTGATCACAACATTAATTATACGTCTTTTGCATGGCAAATATATACTTCATGTTGTCCATTTACTGCTTAAGGAAAAAAAAAATCTCTCCAGCTGTCTACTCCGTGCAAGTTTTCCTCTCAGCTCCTAAGGAAAATCCTGCCAAAGCCACACTTCCCAGAGGAGTAATGGCCTCTGCTCTATCTGATGATACACAGATGATATGTTTCACATGGGCTTTGCTTTTGCTTTTATATTCTCTCAGCTATGTATTTATTTTTGCTCTATTTGGAATTACTTTCTGTTTTATTGTTCTCTATTTTTTTTCCTTTTCCTCTCTAGCTTAAATATTTTTAATGCAAAAGGAAAAATAACATCACTAGCTAACAGGAACAGCTAGGTTTTAGTTACAAAAACTAATTGACTTTTGAAATAATTTGGAACTATTTTATCTGCTTAAGCTATTATATATATCTATATCAAATAAAGATTTTATTTTTCAACTGAATATCTGTTTTACATTTCCATTATATTTGCCTGCATTTCTGTGTTCTTTTCTAGATCAAATGATTGGAGTGCCTGCAATTGCAAAGTGTTAGAGTAATGTTAGAGGCAGCAGAACCAGTAAGGATTCTTCTATATAATAACTTTTTTTTTTTTTTTTTTTTTTTTTTTCATGCCAAAAGCAGTGTCCTTTCTCATTTTCTCATTTTTTGAGAATGTGTTTGTGTGTTCCCTCAGATTCACCCCTCAGCAAATCGGGATGTGGAAGAAATGTAATCTTGGCTGATGCGATCTTGCCTGCAGAGCGCCTTGTGGCTTCACACAAAAGCGAGCTGGTGTTTCTGGTGGGGGAATGGGGAGGGGGCCTGCAGTGCATCAGGAGGTAAACGTGCCTGGGAGCAGCTCCACAAGCTCCAAAGTCCTACGTGCAGGAAACAATTGCCTGAACAGAGGCCACCGCTTGCAAATGCCCTGGCCTTTCTCTACCTCCTGCCACCAGGCAGCATTTCGGATTCCCCCACCTTGGGAAATGTTGAGCCTGGATGAGAAAACACTGGAAAAAAGTAGGGAGAAAACCAACAATGAGAATTCTGAACTGTAAATTTAAGGGAAGAGAATAAATTTCCTTATGGGCTGTGTCATTCTGCTCCTTAAATAAGAAATGGACTATGAAAAGGGGGAGGGGAGGGGGCTGCATTTAGGCTGAATATTTCCATGAAGTAATGGCACAAAGACGATTTGAATTACCCACAGGATGAATTCAGCCTGACGTGTAAAATCTATTTCTACCATTATCGCTGCTAACCTAAGCCTATTCACAGATAATTACAGTCAAGTACTTACCGAGCTCTTGCTCATCTGTTTTTCCCTCCTGCCCATTTAGTAAATGCATGAGTTATGCATTAGCCCTGGTATGCTGTATCAAAGCAGCAAGAGCTTTGACATTAGACAGCAGGAGTGGAATATAATAAGGCAGGAAATAAACAGTGAAATCCATAAACAAAGGGTTGTAAAAATAACAATTAGAAGTCAGTTATGTTCCAGTAAGTGAAGATCTTAGACTGAAACAATTTGAATTTACAACAGTGTCAGTACAAATGTAGGTCAAATTTAGTATCTGGCTAAAGCATGTTTCTAATTTTTGTATTGCTCGAGGCAAAACATGAAGAAAAGGCATTGCCTCTACCTGACTTAAAACCCTATTGAAAGTCACAAGGAGTTATCTTCTGCTGTACAGATACATTCCTTGAACATTCTTGTTCTCCTCAGCATGTGCAGGATAAAATTTCTAAGGTGCCTAGGTCCCGCTGCGTTCCTCATCACATTACCTGTGTGGTGAGCAAGGGGTCTGGATGAAATCCCAGCTCCGGTGCAAAGCTGGGGATCGTGGCCAACAGCGATGTGATATCTGCTCATAGGGGACATGACATCAGGAGAAGTGCCGTAGATATGGCATCAGTTCCCAGAGAGCGTATTTTGAAGTAAATGAGTGAAAGAGGTAACTGGGCTTCCCCTCATGGCTGGTGAGCGCTTTCAGAGCAGCGGGCTGGGTGCCTCGGGGTAGGAAGCAAGCCAGGCTTTGCCCTCACCTCCCAAAGTGGGGTTGGACTTAAAGCTAGTACACAAGCCCCCGGCAGCCTCCTCCTGCTTCTCTTCCCCCTCTCCTGGACTCTGCCTCTGTCCTTCACTGCTAACACCTTGCTGGTCAGAGGCTTGGTGGCCTGTAATAGCAGCCCTGCATACTTGTGTTTTTGCCTTGACGCTGGAGGGGGTGATGTGTCCCTTAGTGCCCAGACAGAACCATTTACTTGGAAATGAATGTTTCAACCTGTCATGCTCAACGAAGAAAAAATGACTTGTTCCTGAAAAAAAATCAGAGCTGACTGAAAGCTTTTATCAAGAAATATACTCACATTTCACCAAACTGCAATGTTTTTAGGGGCTGCCTGGAGGTGTTAACATGTCTGCTGCAACTCTCCTTGTTAAAGTATTTCTGAATTGAAAGCAATTTCATCACATTATAAACATTTCATCAAGTTATTAAAACAACTGAGGTATCTTATAAAAAGGTCTCGAGCACTGACAACCCCTTGTAAACAAAGAATGTGGCTGTGAAACATAATCCTTGGTGGGATTAGTTTCTGTCCTTTAGAAGGGACGGTACTTCGAGTCACGCAAAGACAAGGTAAAAGCTGGAGATGAAGGGTGGGAAGTGGAGAAAAGCCTAAAGTAATAAAAGACTTGCACACAGGGGTTCCTAATCTGCAATGACTGCAAACATGTCTCACTGTCTTCAGTTTTGAATAAATCATGCTATCTATACCAAGGTTATCTCCTTTTGTCATCATGCATCAAGTAAAGATGAGAAACCCAAGTCAGCCTGGTTCACTTACAATTGCTTCCAAAATGTACTTAGAAACTTGAAAGGGTAAGGTGTTCTCTAATTTTATGTCTGTATCAGTTATGTCTCATAAAAACTGTTACTGGTATTGATTGCTTTCAATCGTCTGGTTCAAAATCGAGGGTTGAGTTTTGAGGTGGGTGTTGGTTTTTCTTTATTATTTTTTTTTTTCATTGTTGTCCCCACAGGAAAATGTCCACAGCCTCTTGGAAATGATCCCATGAAGAAATGAGTCCTACTTTTAAAAATAGCTGGTTCTATTCCTTCCATTAAAATGACAAAGAAAATACTCATCTCATAGCAATGAAAGCAATTTTTAGTGTTGTCTCTTGCCATCTCCAGGGATAAAGCTGAGGAATAAAGCAGGATAAAGCAGGAGGAAGCCCTGCTAGTGTGGAAAAGAGCTCCTTGAGTGGGGAGTCTCATTCCCAGTGGGCTCTGGGCACTGCCCTGGATGTAGCATTTGGTCAGGGTAGACATAAGCAGGTAAGCAAGCTGATAGAAGAGCTTGTTTCAGCAGCCACCAAAGCACTTTTAGCCAGGCATGGGCTCTTCTTTCTCAGGCCATTGAGAAATGCCATAGTAAGGTGCATAGTACATTATAATGCCCACCCCATTTTTTTTCTTCTTCATTTGATCGTCTTGCTTTGAGATGACAAATACTTTCTTTTAGTCGTTTTTTTACATTGCAAGAATTACAAGAAAATTAGAAATAGGTATTAATTTCCAACTATCTGACATATGCCAGTTGTGTGAATCTGCATACATAAGGTTTTTGATTTACTGCATTGCAGCTCTACAGGGGTAAAAATAAGTAGGGTAAGTACTTCCAAGTAAATAGAGGAATCTGTGTCATCCCCGCAGTCTTGTGTCCAGTGCAGAAAGCCAGTCCCTGCCCTAATAGGTGAAAAGTACTTTCGGATACCTGCAGTGTTTTTGCTATCTAGGTGTTTAGGTCTTTCCCCACAAGCTCACCTCTGTGAAACAGAAAATAGTCCTTCCAAAATAATTTAGACTTGATCCTTCCATTTTACTTCATGCAAAAATATCTATGTGCCTGCATCCAACCATGTCCTATGTCTCAGAGGCAGCAGGGAACATCACTGCTGCCGATGTACTGGTGATGCCCATGGCAAAGATTACTCTTTCATGTTGCCCACACATGACCTGGAAGCAGGGTTATCATGACCTGCTGAGGAGGCAAACAGCATAGCTCGCTGCTGACCAGGTGGGCTAAGCACTGATCCTGGGTGGCAAGGGGGCAAATTCCCCCAATCTGTGTTTAGGCACCTAATTTACAGTTTGGTTTCAGTTTACAGCTAAGCTGGTCCAGCCAAAAGCAGCTCTGCTCCTTTCCTCTCCCTGCCATATGCTTCTGCTGCTTTGGAGTGCAGTCCAGTGACTGTACAGCTGCAGGGTGAATCGATCCATTTGGCCAACCCCAGAAGACTGATCCTGTGGAAAAAGCGAGCTGTTTCTCTTACCATTGGCCAGATGAATCAGAGCAGCCTCCTTGAAGGTAATTGCCTGTCAGGATATGGGGAGGGATGGCAAGGACCCTGCAGCTGGAGATGTTGCAGTGGCAAACAACCTTTCAGCAGAAACCCGCTGTTAGTTAGGCTTGATAAAATATGAAATGGCACCTAACCCACTGAAATAGAAGGCTGAAATCTCTGGGCAGTTGCATGTTTGCTGCATCTGATGTGAAGCAGAAGAGAGCAAGGGGGTAGCCAGGGTAACTGCAATTAGGAGATTAGTCTGTCATGCTCCTAATGGAGCCAACAGAGATGCTGCTTGGGGGGTGAGGGTGGGGTCCTCAGACTTTTTGTGCCCTGTCTCCTCTATTCTGGAAGAGTTTTGTGTCTTTATCTACACCTGCCGTTCCTCAGCTTACATTCCCTTTCCCCTGGATGGGGCACATCAACCAGTTAGAGAAGGAAACTAAAAATGCCACCTCTAGCTGGCCTTGGAAGGCCTGTCTCCCTTCTGTGACTGACCATACAGGTTGTCTCACCTACAATTTGGCAGCACAAATAACTCTCAATAGCCCAGGCGTGTATTCCTGCGTAGGCATCTGACATCAGTGATTTGAATACATGTAAATAAGACCTCAGTGTTTGTGGATCTGGGCCTTAAGTATTTGATCTGCACTGCTCGCAATGAAAATTTGTAGTTTCTTGGTTAATCAGAGGTAAGTTGAGAGAGGAGTTTGAACATGAAGCCCTGAGCATGGCACCTTCAAGTTCCTGACTAGAATCTGGGGGACAGGAAGAAGCTTGCCTGAGTCCAGGAAGGAATGGTAAGCCTTGTGTATGTTTGGATAAGACTTGGGGCTGTAGATAGGACCTGGAGTCTGAATATTGGTATGTGCAGAGTAGTGGGCCACAAGTCTTCATGAGGACAGGCAGATCCCTTAGTGAAATTGTCAGTAGCTGTGTTGATACTAATTTACTGAAGGTAAACATTGCATGGTCACTGTAGGTGCTCAAGCAGAGTGCAATCTCTTCTTTACTGGGACAAAAACTAAATGGCATCATCCATCCTGTATTAACCTACCCTTAGTCTTACGCAAGGATAAACTGATGAATGAAGCCAAATACGGTGAGATAGCGAGCAAAAAAAAACACTGTCAAGATTTATCTGCATTTACTCAGTAGCCCAGGAACAGAGCTGTGATGGCTGTGGTGATGAGCCTGAGGAATGCTGCTGGCATTGAGAGCTCTCTGCTGTGTCACACATTCCTGTGTTTTGCAGTCACATTAGGATCTGAAGGAATTAGCCCCAGGAAAGCTCAGAGTTTATTTCAGGTGGGTAAACTCTGTTTTCTGGTCTTTTGGTCGGCGGTGGGAAACATTCTCAGCGATTGAAGAAAAGATCAACGGGCCAGATAAGGATTTGGTATCTTCCAGATGGCAGGTTATGAAAGCAGAGAAGAGGGCTGCTTCTGTCAGGTGTGGGCTAGGAATGACAAAGAAATTTAACTCCGTTCCAAAAATGTTAACCATATTGTTCACGCTCAGCAGTGAGGGGGCCTGTGGCTGCTACGAGATTAACCTTGTGACCCCGACAAGAGTTTAGACCAGCCTGTCAAAAGCATTATGCTTGGAGGCAGTAATCATTCTTTATTAGAAGAGCAGTGGCTCTGCCTTGGTTTCTGCTGCCTACCTATGGATTGTGTTTTGGCTGCAGCACCACCTTTAGGAAATGGTTCATAGTTTAATTATTAACAGCTGCAGATTCCTAAAGGCTGTGCACAGCCACTGGGTGCTCCGGTCTGGATTAATTCACTCTTAAAAAGCAGCCCAATGTGAAAATAGTATAACAGTGATTTTCCATAGGGCTGCTATGGGGACAGCAGTACTCTGTAAATTACATCAGAGTGCATAAATGTTTCTAATGAAGGAATTAGGGGAAGTTTCAGTTCATATTTTCAAGTGAACCTAAGAGCTGAGGTCTTAGAATGGCTGCTCTTCTCTACATGGCCATTGCTTTTGGGTCATACTGTTGACACATCCTCTGAAAGACCACGGTCTGAAGGGAGCAGCGCTGAAATTGTTACAGCCTTGGTGGTCCCAGAGAAGTGCTTTCAGAGAGCAGTAATAGCCCCTAGAGCTGTAAAAAGTGAGCATGCTTTTGGGCCCAGAGGCTCTTCAATAGGATCGCACAGAGCCGTCGGCTGATCCCAGTGCTCCGCTTCCACAGCTTGGTTGACCTGTGGCTCTTCTGCCAAGTCTCCCAGATGAAGTTACCATTGTCATTGTTTTCCAAACTTGTTTTGTTGTTTTTTTCACATCTCTGTTGACAGGTTCTCTGTAAGGTAAAGTGTGAAGCGATTTAGTGTCTCATTCAGTAGGCTGGTTCACTACAGGAAGTCTCTGTGGTGGTTCAGATATTCCCTCATGACCATATCGCAGCATGTATTCATAATAAGTATGCATTGAATGCTTGTGAACAAGAAAATAACCAATGTAGGCAAGAGGATATATTCATTGTGGTCATGAAAACTGATAACAACATAGATGAAAAGCAGTTTTTAAACAAGAAACTCTCTTTTAATAATACCATTCCATATGGACCCCCCTGTAGAAACCTAATAGCCACAAGAGACTACTTACATGGTTTCCTGCAAACACCTAGATCCTTCCTGCATCCACTTGTGACCCTTTTAGTTTTTGTCTTCCCACATGCCATCTGAGAGTTATATTTGGGAATGTTGTGGTCAAACACATCTCATTTTTACATATATAACATAAAGGAGGAAGGCAAAGGATGACATTTGTACTTCTCAGGAGCACTGTGGCTGTTCATGTTGATAAAACAGTCTGGAAGTACAAACCCTTACTGTTGCTGACTACTTATACCCTCAGAAAAGCTAAACCAGCAGCATTCCTCTCAGTTCCCCTTATCCCCGTGTTTATTTTGGTGGGGATGCGATCACCTGCTTTTTGCAATCAATTGGTGCTGCCAGCAGGATCATAATAGGGCATGTTCAGCTGCAGTCTCCCTTGGGGCTGGTGAGCATCTCCCTCCTAGCCTTTCAGGACAAAAAGCTGCAGCGAAGCCATTCATCTCGGGGCACAGGCGTTACACCACAGGGGGAGGTGCAGAGTTTTTAATGCATGAAGTCACTGCCATTCACAGTGAACTAATGAAAACACTGTCTTTAGCTATGTTTAAAATCCCTTGGATGCCTGTGTGTGTGCGTGCGCACCGAGGGACAGATGAATGATACTGTGAGGTCTTTGATACCTTCTTCAATGAGGCTAATTGTCTCTGCATAATTTTTGGACAAGCCTGCAATAATGATGTTTGGTTGCTGCGTAGGATTAGCATGTTTAGCAATAGGAGAAGGAGAAAAAGGGAGAGATGGCATCCAGTACCTAGGTGATGGGTCCGGCTCGGTGACATGCATCTGAATGAGACATGCCTATTTAACCCTAGCATCATTTTTCTAGCTAATCATGGAATGTGCATGACATTTGTTATTACTGACATTATAATGCATCCATTCACGCCACTAGGACTGCTAAGCTGTTCCCACTGGAAGTAATGGGAGCTTTGTATAACCTCAAGGGAAGCAGGATTGGGTCTCACTAGAGCAGGTCAGGAAGTTTCTCGTCAGCTTCATTTTTAGGGAGCCAGATAAGTGATGCAGAGGTCCTCCTGCTGCCATTCTGATAAGGACATGTGCAGACTTAAGGTTATATGCTTTATATTCACTTCTTATTATTTCCACATCGTAAGGTTGTTTTAGGAGTATCTGAGTTTTTTTGGCTTTCAAGCATGCATTTGTTGTTTTACTTGATTCCTTATTACAGAGAGCACTGTAATTCAGTTTTCATTCCCATCAGAAGAATTGCGTGATCATGAAATCACCTTCCTCATGGCAGGTGAGCTAGGAGGCTGAGGGAGGGGCCTTGGCCCTTGCCCTCCTGAAATCAAAACGAGTTCTTCTCATCTGCATGCATTGGACTATTGTCCCGATTCTGTCACTGACATTAATGTATGACAAAAATATTTGCCCTTTTATGTATTGATTTTGCACTAGTTAGAAACATCATAGCTATTCTTGACTTTCTTGCCTCACAGGAGTGCTACAGGAAATTTCTGAGACCATTTGACAAAGTCCTGGTACTGCAAACTGTGGATGGAAAGAAACATGCATCAGAATGTTAGACACTTAACTCACTGATGTCTATATGGGTCTTCCATCACCCTACATATCTTCAAGAAATGGGGCCAAAATGTACTAGGACAGGATGTCAGTATTAAAGTGCTCTGCAGTCTGCAGATGGATATGGAATTGGGGTGCTTTTGGCTCTCAGGCAGGAGTTTTCTCAGTCCTAATTGGAGTTGCATATTGGTTTTCTATAGCGCAACCAACATGCATTGTAAAGATTGTTTTAAACACTGCATATTTTCCTTTATTTATTTATTTATTTATTGATTGATTGATTGATTATGCTTCAAAATGCTTCCAACAATTTCTTGTTCAGAACAGAAACTAGCCTTGAAGACCAGGCACATTCCCATTGTTTCTCAATCAAAATGGGATATTATTATGAGTGGTCTTATGCTGAGATTGTCACTGAACCCGAGATGTTGTTAAGGAATTGGCTAGTCCTTGCAATCCCTGATATGCTCTAGTTCTACATTTTGTGTAACTCAATTTAGACAGCCACCTAATAAATGTTTTTTAAATGTAACAGTAACATTGCTGTCTCTTTTTGAAGCTGGTGGCAAACCTCCAATTCTCCTCTCAGTATTCATTGCCTGCAGAACCCAGCAAATCTTCAGATACCAGAAAAATGTATTTTTTACATTTACACAGTGTTAGGTCTACATCAAGTCACGGCTCTTGGGAGACAGTCTCTAATCAATATGAAGCCATATCTCTTGAGGCTACAGTGCTGTAGAATTAGTTGAATGACTGAAAATGGTGGGTCAGAAGTCTGCTGCATCCATAGATGGGATATGGGACTGAGAGGACAACTCTCCTTCTTGCTGTGCAATGGTCTCTTCAGTCCCATATTCATGTATTGAAGAAAGAAAAATATTCAGAAAAAAGCCTCCTGAACACTGACTACATCCCCTAGTCCCAGGTGGGGTTGTATACCCACCCGTACGTGTACTGACCCTCCCAAAGGCATACCCATGCAGTAGAGCAAGGTGTGTGGACATCCTGATGGCAGCACCGCAGTGCCAGGGCCATCACGGCGGCACGATGGCAGGTGGCACAGCACTCGCAATACGGCCAGGAAGGTGCGGGCCGGAGCGAGGCGGCCGGCCGTACTGGGAGTCACGCAGCCCATCCTTTGAAGTCAGGGAACAGTTTCCAAGTGCCATTTGTGCCCCTGGCTTAGTTTGCATACACGGCATTACATCACCCAACAAAGCAGCCTTCAGTCAAGCCCCGCACAATAGCGAGGGGTTGGCTGGGCTCCATGGGGGGTTAATAGTTGCCCTGGGAACGCCACATTCCAGCATCAGCTGCTAATGTGCAAAGCATGCTGTTCGGGGCTGGCCAGGAGCAGAGCATGGGAAAATTCTTGCATACTTTATGAGACAGAAACAAACCCACTTTCAGCAGAACAACGGCGAGGCATAATCCCCCCCACCTCGCCCCCGCCGCCTTCGCCCACCCCTCGGCAAGCAAAACGCTCCGGACCTTTGTGTGAGGGCTGAAAGGTTCGTGCTCCAGGGTATTTTGCCAATAAAGCAAACCAAAAACAGGTTCCGATCCAAGACTGCATTTTCCACGTCTCAGGAGATGAATGGGTTTAGTGTTGAATATCTTAAGCATAATTTCATAGAGTGCATCCGGGCAACCATGGCCAGGCCCTCCTGTGGAAGGCTAACACCTGGGACAAGGGGAGCACATCCTGGCCTAATGTCATGAAACAACTGTCTGTCTGTCTGTCCCAGTCCTTCTTTCTCTCTTCTTCTGGACTGGCAGGTTACTGCTCTGAAGAACAGTGCTACAACATCACCCTGTTGCCCCCAGAGCCCCTGTTTGTACTGAAGCAGCCTTGCTTATTTGCAGAAAAATTGTCATTGAGGACAATTTCTTAGTGTAAGGTTTAGTAAGTACGAGTGCATCTGTATATGTGTGCATGGCGTTGCCACTCTGTCCTCTTGTACGGGCAGAGCTGGCCTCAGCAGAGGCAAAACTGGTTCATCTTTGGTTAAGAAGAAGCTAAACAAGAACTTTACCAAGGAAGTAATGCAAAGCACAGCTTTGTAGCTCCATAGCGTGTTTATGTAGCAGAAGGATCAGTGGTGTGGAGATCCTGTTTGTTGGTTTCATTAGCGGGTTTCAATTTTATTTTATTTTTTTTTTCAATTGCGGGTTTCAATTTTAATACTGTCATGCTCCTTTAATTACACAAGGTGTCCACATGCACCAGTTGCTTGAGTTTTTTCTTCTACACCCAGAAAAGCATCACCCATGTAAGCCAAGGTGAAGTTGCACAAGGTAGCTTGCATCCTTTAGCAGGTGCTTTTGGCAAGGAGCAGAGCACTGAAGTACTACAGAGCCCTGTATTTTTTCATCTCAGACAGCCTCTTTAGGAGAAGTTAATAGGCTCGGCATCTTTTGGAGATAATAGGGAGGGTTTGTGTAGCTGGTTTGCAGTTGTTGATCATTGAGGCTGCAGGTCCAGGCTGCCACTGGCAGTGCTGCAACTCAGTGCCCCCGCATGTGACTACAGGAAATGAAGTAGGTGACAAGCTTTGCCTGCTGGTAATCTAGTGGATGCTGCTTGTTGCTAAAACAGGATTTCAAAAGATAGCTACTGCTACAGCAGCACATGGCAAACGCTTTAAGGGAGCATCGCTTTCAAACCTCCCTATCCCATCTGTGCCACGCTGGTGGTACAGCTAGCTGCATGCTATAAAAGCTGCATGCTATAAAAAGCATTCTTTTAACTAAAGACTTGAGAGAAGGTTTGCTTTTGTCTCCCCAGCTTGTTTACTTTGTAAACATGACATTATGCATTGTCAGTTCAGCTATTTCCCCCCCTGCAGTCTTGTTCTGGAGATTCATTATATCTTGCTTTCACACAGCATCTGAGGAGAGAAATTACTGTGCCATATGCCTGTGAAAACTGTTGCAGTTAATGAGCGGGCTGGATAGTATAGTACTTACTGCTACTTTCAACTTACTCTTTTTAACTCCTGTGGCATGAGGATGCAGTGGTTTTGATCTAACAACAGCCCTAAAGCTGGATTTACAACATCACCAAACTAGGGCCTGGATTCTCCTTGGGGCCCTGGATAACCCGAGACACGTCTGTAGTAAGCCCCTTTCACCTCCAGTTTGGTGCTTTTAAGCCGTGTTGGTTGTGACCAAATGCTGCTGCTGCTCCTTGCCTCCCAATACCTCTCTTAGTCCTGTCTTTCATCCAGAGTGGTTGCTCGTGTCCGTTCAGACTGCCTGCCCCGTGAAGGAAGGGTTCCTGAGCTGCGAGAGACTGAGCTCAGCTGTGTGCAGCACTACGCAGATGTCCTACAACATGTCTGGAAGCAGTCCAGCAATGTTTGCACCGCGATGAATTTGAGCTGAGTTTCAGATGTCTCTGCATCGTGTTCCACATCGTGTCTGAATCTGTTCCCACGGGTGAAGGCAGACCCAAAGTGTATCTTGCTGTCTTTACAGCACTTCCCAGAGAAAAAGGCCAAGTAGGATGCAAGGTGAGCCTGTCCTCCATGACCTTCTGTCCCCTCCTGCTTCTGATGTTTCTTTCATGGGAATGATTTTGCTAAGGGGCTCTGCAGATGGCAAAAGGGTTGAGTAAAGGCAGCAATGCCACTAGTTCTGGGAGAAACACCACTCCACTCTGTCAGTGAGCCTAAGTCCACCACTGCTGTGAACGTTGCACAAGCACATCCCCTCTTGGCAAATAAAAGTCTGTCTTTATCACAGTCTCAGGAATTTTGTAGTATTTAAATCTCCAGTTCGTGTACCAGGCTCTCTGATATTCCTGTGCCGCTGACTAAAGCAAATCAAAAGAAGATTTTGTTTGGCTTTCCCATGCCTCAGTAGTCCCCAAAAGGTGTTTTTATTATTTTAAGTATTAGGCATGTGCATGGGAAAGAATTTTGTTAGTTCAGCTCGACCACTCCCTAGGAGCTTACTTGGCTCTCCCAGAGTCTCCTCTCCCTCCGGCTGCTCACGTCTTTCAGCAGATTGCACTGCTGGACTCAGCAGCTCTGCTGGTGTGCGCCCCGGCAGGGCTCGGCACCCCTGCCCGCCCCAGGCAGGGAGGTCCCACGGGGTCTACAAGGGTGGGCTGAGCCCTGGAGGCTCTTGTCTGAGTGTAAAATCAACACAAGGGTTGTACACTGCTTAGATCCCCAGCAGACCTCAAACTAGATCTCAGCTAGTATGTAGTTAAAGGATAGGACTCAAGGTGGCCTTCGGAGTACTAGCAAAATCCATTGCTTGCCCTTTATTTGAACACATTGATGCTTGCTGGTGTTGGCTCTTGTGTGAATAGCAGCAGAGCTGAGTGACGTGTTTCTCTGGCTGAACAGCAAGAAGGCCATGGTGTGTTTTGCTCCATATGAATTGTTTTTTTCCAGCATCTCAATACTGAGAGGTAGGTGAAGGGGCAGGCAGATAAATTCAAATGAGAAATAAAATGTTTGAACAGACACGAACATTCAGGATAAAGCTATGAAGTAATTTTGGAGCAGATGGGCCAAAAAGTTGTTCAGTAGTTTGTTAAGGTCTGTGTGAGTCTAATCTGCTATACTTGGTTGTGAATAATGCAAGGAGAGATAGCGTAGACAAACAGAATATTGCAAGCCAATTCCTTCCAGTTTGTACTTAGCACCTTAGTACAGACATGAATGATGTGCCTCAGTTCTGCAGGAAGCATCCTGCTGAGATTTCTCCTAGGCCCCATTAGCTCATAGGTCACAAAGCAGGACCCCACAGCCTGCCCTCAGCCACGCTGCTCTCTGTCCCACCTGGGGGTTCACAACATGGGCGCAAAGATGGGGCAAACCCTTTTGTTGAGCACATCCAGGTGCTCTCTGCTCACCAGACCCCTGCTGTGACTTGGTCTTCTCTTAGCTGGAAGCCTGGGTCTCACGAGGCTGAGCTGATCAGCTCAGGCAGAACGATGAATAAATGTGGGTGAAGGGATAGGATGCTAGATTGCATAGAAAAGCTGGTGGCTGCATGGAAACAGTCTGGTTTCACCAGGGCAGTGTCACAGTGTCACGAGGGTTATTTGCAAGGAGGAAAAAGAGGCAAAGAAAAAAATGCTGAGTGGTGCGGTGTTACTGGCAAAACAGGCTCAGCTTAGGGAATTTTTACCTAATTTATTGCCAATTAATGCAAGTTTCTAATCACCAATTTGGATATTGAGAAAAAGAAAACACAATTAAACAACCATGTAAATATACATCTTTCCTCGCCCTTGCCTGGGCTCAGCTTCAGCTAAACTCTCCTCCCCAATTCCAGTGTCTTGCCTACCCTTGCTCTTGCTGGGTGTTGCACTCAGTAAGCCCAGAGGCTGGGGTGGTGGGCATCATGGTTTCGGTCTGCTGCTCCTCCATTCTTCTTCCTGGGGTTCCTTTGCTCACATACCGTTCTTGTTGGTTGTCCTTGCTCCTCAGCGCTTCTTACTGGCTTGTGTGGGCCACCCACTGGGTGTCCTGTTTAGGCATGGATCTCCTCCTTCCAAGAGTGCAACTCCAGCTCCATATCTCCACCGCTGTCTTTCCCTCTATCACTCTCCCTTAGAGTGTCTCCTTGGTGTCTTCACAGCCCCCGCCTCTGAACCCCTGCCATGTATGCCTCATGCATGGGGAAACGTATTTCAAGTGAGACTGAGAGATAAGGAAGATATTTATTTCATGGAGTGGGCAGACAATCGAAAAGCAATGCAGCGTGTGAGGAAGGGATGGAAGTGAGTGAATGGTGTAGCTGCAAATTGTCTGTACATGTGAAGATAAAATTTTACTCCTCCTTGTGTAATACAGGAATATTCAGTGAAATGGAAAAGTAGCACTTTGAAAAGGTGACCACAAAACTGCTATAAAGAAAAAGGCTTACATGTTATCAGGGAACAGCAAAAAGCAGGAATGACCCCTCTTTCCCTGACAATTATTTTCCATGTATTTACTGCCATAGTTTCAGCACTAAGGATTCTACTTCAAATGAGCCTCAGCTACTTCCATGTCCCAGTTATGTTTGTCTTTCTTAAAGGAGAAAAAAGGGAAGACCATCCAATCCTGCTGCAGGAATCCCAGGCATCCCTGCCCCAGTCTCCAACTCCTCTTATGGAAACATCTTTGAGGGTGGTCATAATCCTCAGGAGAAGGCCAGGGAGGACCAAAAACCAGACTTGATCAGGACTTTCCCTTCATCACCTGAGTGAATAGGCATGACCTCTCCTCATAGCAAATGTCCTACGTGAATGGTAGAGCAGGACAAGGTCCCTGGTGGAGTTGTAACATGCTGAGTTTCCTCAAATATTGCAGAGATCACTGAGCAGTAGACCAGCAATATCTCCTATGGCAGACAAGTAAGTAAAGGTTCAGGCACATGTGAGGAACTACAGAAACAAATGAAAAAAGATCAAATGGAAATGCTTTGAGTTCTGTTGCACAGAAGGAAATATGACTTCAGGTGTGAAAGGGGAACAGGGGATAGTGAGTTTTGTTGCTGTTGCCGAAGACCTGATATTACAGTGCAGAATCTGTAGGGAAAGTTGGCACAGGATCAGTAACCTCCTGGAGTGGGAGTGTTTGATCAGGCTCCTCAAAATAGCTGTAGAAAGTGATATGTTCTTTCACATCTTTGTCCTTGCATGAGAAGTCCCCATCATCAGTGGCAGTGTTGACTATGAATTGGCTGCAGCAACCTCAAAAGATGTGGTAGATAGTTATTACAATAAGCTTCTAGTAATCTCTACTCTGCTCCCACCACTATGTCAGCTTGAGATATATAGTCCATGCCGGCAATGCCAGCATAAAAGCCTTTCCTATATCACAGAAATGCTTTTCCTTTTTTTTTTTTTTTTTTAATGAATAATGTAAGAAGTTGTCTATGTATGTCATAAAAATAATGGAATGAGAGAAAGATTTTGTTGCCATGGCTGTAAATCATGCTGGAGATCCTGCTATAATCGCTTACCTCTCAAACTCCCCTTCCATGCTTTGTGATATAGTCAGCCTGGACTAGCTCAATCCCCACCTGGTACAACCTTGCTATTCCTTGTGGTGGTTGGTTGGTATAACACCAGCCTAGCACCATGCAAAGCTGCAAATCATAGACCCAAGCCACTGTTGTGTTCTGCAGTGAAAGCAAAGAATGAAGAGTACCAGAGAGCCTGGCAGAGCCCTGGGCATAAGCTTTGAATTAGCTCTGCTCTCTGTAGGCCTCTCTGATGTACAAATCAGAAATGCTCCAGGAGGCTGGGTGCTTAGATTAGTCTGGAAATCATATTGTGAGCTGAGCCTTTAGCAAATGTACCCATGAAAGCCTACACTGTTCTTTCTTCATTCTCAGTTTAGGAAGGATAGCATCCCCAAAACATATTTTTGTAATTTATCCTTTTTTATATACCTAGTAGATATACTCTTTCTTTCTTAATAGGATTCTTCTCTGCTTCTTCCTTAGGTAACTAAATTTATGATCAGGAGCTTAGGGATACAGTAGCGCTTTAAACCAAGTATTTAGTCTTATATAAAACATTTCCTTCATGCTTTATGCTCAGTATTAATTTAAATTATTTCAGTTTATGAAGTTTAAAAAGCCAACATGACTCAGTTCTTTTTTAAAGACTTTTGCCTAAAAGTTTAGATTTTGCAAAGGTGGAAGAAAATGTTTATTTTTGTAGTCTCAGACCTCAAAGACAGCCAGGTAGGCTGGTGCTTCATTGTGAGTCACACATTATCAGTGGTGCTGAGGAGAGGCCCAGCTGTGCAAAGCTTTGAGTATGAGCTGTATGTTATTTATATATTCCATACTTCAGTTGAGTTGTAGCTGAGCTCTAATGAATCAAAGAAATACATGTGGTGTGGCCACTGGGAACACGGTGAATGTCTATACACCACGCTTCCCTTCCTTCCTCTCTTCACATTCAACTTACAAGTTAGTCCACCTCTACTTGTCTCACACCCAGAGATAAGTATTAAGCCACGGATCCTGCTTAATTAAGAAGTTTCAAGGCTTTCTTTTTTTCCCTGTCTTTTGTTTATTCTTCAAAGGCTGAGAAGAAAGCCTCCAGCACAAGCTGCCTGCTGTGCTCCGTCCCGGTACCTGCCTGGTGACAACAGGGCTACGTGCGGCAGGGAGCTGCACTGCTCGTCTTGACATCCTGCCAGCAGAAACCCTGTGCCCCAAGCCAGCTGAGAGCTATGCCTTCAGCACAACTTTGGAACAAGTTTGTGTTTTGATCTGGGGAAAATCTTTCTGGTATCAGAGGAGCTACAATGATACGAAGTCCAGTGACAACGCAAGGCTTGTAGCTGGTTGAGCAAGGTAGAGGTGCCCAGGCCTATCTTCTGCAACCACATTGCTCAGCCCCTTGCCTCCAAAGCAGGGTGCACAGGGTGGCGTGCTGCCCAAAGGGATTGGCCCGGCTCACAGAAACTCCCGGGCACAGAAGTTGTCTGTAGAGTGCTTGCAGGCCTTGGGGCCGACCAGGTCGGTGCCTGGGGGTGAGACATGCCATCAACAGAGCTGCAGCTCCGGGCTCTGCACTATGCTCAGTCCTTGGAGCCTTACCGACTTTATGCATTTGTTAAAATGAAGGGTATTTGGGCTTAACTGAGCTGCTTGTTGCTTTTGAGTTATGAAGGCTTGACACTTCTGTTATCCACACTGCTGAAGTTTTTCAGATACCAGGAAGTATAAAAAACGGCAAGACTGGAGTTAGAACAGTTGTTACATTTGGCTTATATCATTTACTCAGTGTCAATGCACATTAACAAAGCACGTGAGGAAAAAGCACAAACCTGTATTATATTCATTTTGGGCCACCCTTCATTTGCTCTGGCCTCAGGCACCAAGCCTGCAACCCAGTCTGCTGTTAGCCTTCTGACCACACGTGAGATTTTGCTCACAGGGGCCTCTCATTCCTCAGCCCATTTGTCAGGTGAGCTCAGATGTTTCTTCTCTTCAAGGTGGACGTGGCACTCATGTTACCCAACCTGACTTTCCAGCCCTCAGGAAGATAGGAAGCATGTCTGTTTGTAAAGATTTTTAACCCTTTCCATATATGTACCTGTATATATCAGACAGCTCAGTAATATAACTGGCACACTTGTTTCCCTAGAAACAAATTTCTGAGCAAGTTATGACCAAGGCTCATGCATGATGTGCTGCGAATCCAGTTTGGAGATGGTTTTGGTACTCAGTTGGGAGCAGGAGGAGGATGAGAGCCCAGTCTCACTTTGCTTCTCAGGAGGAGCCAAAGGGGAAGTGAAATTTGTCGCTGAGTTTTAACTGTCCTGTTATACGATTTAGGGATTAGGATGTATTTTGACCTTGAAGAACCTGTTAGGGTGCTGCAGGGGCTGGGAGCTCTGCATGGGCAGCCAGGGCTGGTCCTGTCACCCTTACCAGGAGCAGGACATCTGGGGTACCTGGGCACCTCTCTGCATGAGGACCATGTGTTGGGAACCTACATGCCTAACACACGTTCACTTTTGGCAGGAGCTCTGAGATTAAAGTTAGAGGGAGGAAGTGAAGTTTCGGTTGTACAACTAAGCCTACGTAGGAGCTCTTGGCCAGTGTAGATATGTCTGTAAGGGAACAGTGTTCTTCACACCCTTGGCAGATGTAGCCTTGCCAGGAGAAGTTTGCTCTGTAGACCTGGCCTCACTCTTTCCTTCATATTTGAATCATGCTTTGAGTGCCACAGGTATTTTTCACACAAGATAAGAAAGCAAAGGAGGAGGCTGCGACAATGGCCAGTTGTTTTCAACTCAGGACGGTATTGTTTGGCTGGTTTATCTTATTTGTATTTTTATCACATCACCTCTCAAATGTATCTATACCACCTGCAGTATCTTGGGAAAAAAGAGAACAGGAGTCACTTAACACGTTCAAGTATGGGTCCAGACAGCTCAGCTCCCAAGCTGGCAGCCCTGTTCTCTCTCACCAAGGAACTTCGAAGCTTTTGAAATGTTTTTTTGAGAAATGGGCAGACATGCCATGCTGCAGGGCTGGATTTCACAGAGCATACCATGGCTCTGCTCCAGCCTCTTCAATGTACAGTGCACATGTGGTATTTGTTGGGAAGAGTGCTGAAACACACAAGCCTCTTACAGGCACAGTGAACACTGTTCCATGTTTAAATAGCTGGTGAGTCTGCAAGAGGAGATAGAAATACTAACCACTGTGCATTGTCTTTGTTGTCTGTACTACACCCCTGATACCCACTTCAGCTATTAGAGGTGGAGGAAAGGAAGGCGATGATAGTAAGGAAGAAAGAAGTGTAATAAAACTCCAAACAGGCACGTTACTCAATGAGAACAGGGGAAGCATAGCCATCTTGGGTACAATAAATCTTATCTTTAAATACTTTGAGCAGCTTTCTCACAATGATAGAGCCCTTGGAGAGACTTAAACTGGAATAGCTAGTTAGGGAGCTGAAGTCTTCATTTGAAATCAGCTCTCAAAAACAAAGCTAAAGCCCCGACTGCATTAAAATTCAAATTAAACCTGGCTAGGCAACAACATGCATCTCCAGGGTGACTTTGTAGCCATCTATTTCCAACAATACTATAAAGAGCAGAAGGTTAGAAGGGAGGAGCCCCGATGGTGTTAACAAGATGGTGCAGATGGAATTATAGGCAATTGGAGGCCAACACTTGACAGCCTGTGAGAATAAAACATATGTATATACTTTTAAAGACATACCAAAAAAGGAAACATTTAATAGACATGTCTTACCTGATTTGAGTTCTGTTATAGGATGCATTCCCTAGCTTGTATGTACACCAGCAATGCTGAAGTCACATATGCATCTGATTAGAAATTGTGACCTTTCCTACTCCAGTTGCAATCTTAAAGAAAAACAACTAATATTTATTTATTTATTTATTTATTTATTTATTTATTTATTTATTTTGAGTGGTGATCTTGGACAGTTCAGCAGAGGACAGGCTACTTATTCTGCCAGCTCTGCTTCTGTGGGAACTTTAACATCTGTGAGACTGGGACAGGCAGCTAGGCACCAACAGTTCTTATCTTCGTATCTGTCAGGGATTCTCCGAGTAGGAGCTCTGAGATCAAGCTGCTATGGACAGGATTGGTATTTATGTGGTCATGGCAGTGGGGCAGAGAAGCAACTACAGCTGGTTACATGCTGAACTACAGCACCTTAATCTCACAGAGACAGCAGATCAGAGCTGTAGGTCCCACTACAGGTAATACATATTTTGCCCTAAGCTCAAACTAGAAATGGAAAAGACTCAAGAGACACAGCCTTTGAATGATTCAGAAGACTTTCTTAAAATATCTTTAGAAAGGAAAATCATGTCTGCTTAACAACTATTTTTTTCCAGGAGCGACATGAAGCTCTCCTGTATCAGATATCACAAGTGCTGGGTTGCATGGGGGCTTTATTTAATACCCAAATCAAAGAAAAAGTTCTTTTTACAGCTAATGTAAGAGGTCTGTAAAATTTCTATCTGGGGCTCGGGAGGAGTTATTACTACAACATGGGATGTCGTAAGATCATGATACTGATTACTTTTCTGCCACTCCTCCCCTCACAACTTCTTAAGCATTACCAATATGCCTTAAGAAATGTTCTGTGCCCAAGATCTGTGAGGAGATTTATCGCATCAAATTTAATGGGTTCAGAGTTCAATGGACAACAGCAGCACATGATCTGAGGCACAGAACACCTACTTAAATTATATTTGCGTTCATATATCTAATTGACCCAGCTGGTAATCGTGATCACCACAGGAAGGCTTCTTTGCTCACTTTTGTACACCTTGTCTACATGGCACAAACATTTGCAGTTACCTTGTGAACACATTATGCAAATGATATCTGGTTTGGTGAAGCATCTCTGTTCTATATTTTAATACAGTTGTATTTTACGAATACTTTGTATGGCTTAACAAAGGCATCTCCAGTTATGGTGCAGAGTTGACCAGGAACCTTAAGATATCACCTTCCAAGACACAGGCTGCCAAATAAATGACTAAAACTGGGTGTGCTGGAGGAGAAATGCTGAAAATTTTGTAGGAGACAGAAAGAGTTGGCATTGGCCTCAAGAAATAAAAGGTAAGCACTCTGCATTTTTTTGCAGCTGTGAAGTCTGCACGGTGTGTCTTCCAGTGCTGCCTTACTACTGCTCAAAGTGCTCTGCTCATGGGTTCTAGCTGCTTGGTGTGAAGGTAGCTCACCCAAACTTAAACACGGCAAATTTGAGTGTTTTTTTTTTCTTATATTGTATAGAGTGGTGTGAAGCTTTTTTCCTCAAGGAGAGCTGGAACTCAAAAGGTTGAAGCAATAATGTGCAAAGGCGGCATAGTTCAAGTGTGTTTGATCTGCTTTTTGTCCTTCCTTAGGCAAGATGAGTTATTTCAATAACAAACTTCATTATCATCACAAGTTGGCAGCCAAATGTGCTAGAGGTATACTTATTTGTTAAATAAATACAGGGAGTATGCTTCACTGATTTACCACACCCACACCAAATTCCAAATAATTACAGGCTTGTTGCCAGGCAAGCTAGCATTTCTTTATTCCTTTTTTTTTTTTTTTTTTTTTTTCCAAACAGAAATCTTATTTATAAATCATAAATACATCATAAATAACTGGCTTTGGTGAAGGAGATAAGTTCTTGCATAAATGCTAAATAATTGCTCTGATTGCACTTCTGCAACTGGAGGGTGGGTTGTATTGATTTATTGCCAATAGTCATTCACTGCTAAACCTGAGAAGTTTTCAATGAGATATGAACCAAACTGGGAAAGCAGAATATATTGTGTGCGGGTGCTCTCTCCAACCACCACCGCATGTTAGGAAAGTTTGGTTTCAGGCATTTAAAAAGTCTTCTGTAAGGGCCAAACACTTCAGTGTGTCTCAAGAAACACTCAGAATTGCACTGTGGAAAGCCCATTTGGGCATCTACAAATGTATCAGTCCAAAATGGTGGTGTTTTGGCTCTGGGCCTCGTCATGTTCTGGGTGCTCTCAGTAGGCAGTGAGCTATCTTGCTCTCTTAAGGACAATGTGAATATAGTGCTTTGACACTGACTGCATCCATTCTTTGGAAAAGTATGAGGGGCCGAGTGCTTTTTAGACCCAATCACTTCCTGGCACAGGGCGGAGAATAGCATGGGGAGTCAAATCTCCACAGCTTTCTAGCTGGCATCTTTCACCAAGTTTACACAAAGAGAGGGAAGGATTGCTTGCTCTAAGTATCTTTTACAGGTTAAGGTTTTCAGTCATATCTTAAGCTGTTCATGTTGGCCAGTCACCAGAAAGAGCCTGAACTACTAACATGCCAAACATCACATGGCCATGCTGTTATCAAAATTTCAACATGACTAGTAGCCAAAAAACTGTTTAAACTTTTTTGCCTACATGCAGGCTTCACCTCAGTGGCCATCTTCAGCTTGCTTACCTCGTTTTTCTAATAAATCTGCAGGACTGAGGATATTGTGGCCAATGACAGGAAAAGGAACATGTTGTATGCAGCTTTGGAGGACACATGGTGAACATCCATGGCTGATCACGCACCCTCTGAGCAGTCGGATGGCAATTTGGAACCACAGAAATATCTACATGGTTCTGCTATCTTTTTCTACTATTTTTTAAGTTTCCTTGCTCTTGTTTTGAAGACTTCAGACTAATAACACAATTCTCTATCATTGCCATGTGGTCTGTGCAGCTCTACCCACATATGGATAATGCTGGTGGAAACAACTAAGGCCAACAGGCCTTGACTACAAAACCAGCTAATTAACTGACTGGGGCAGAATATTTCCCTCTCAGCATTCCCCCCTGTAAGAATATTTCCCTCCCAGCTTTTCTCCCTGTAATAAATTGCCCCTTTGGGAATCAAAAGAGGTGATTTACTATCTCTTAATCCTTTTTCCTCTTTGATACCATTTTTATTTGTTTTCTTATTCACTTTTTATTCCCATTTTTGATAAAAAGGTGTGTAAAATGTCACAACATTTTAACATACCAATATTTTTTTCTTCACAAATTCTCATGTTTTCCTACAGTTCTGTTGAGGTTAGAAGCCCAATGCAATGAGTCTGAGTCTCTTAAACATGTGCTTCTGCTTCCATGTCTGGATTCTCTTGTTTTAGAAGCTCTCTGGGCTTTTCATTTGGGATTCATTCCTCCTGTAGTTTCATTATTCTCAGTCTACTCTCACTGACATTTCATTATTGTGAGCAAGAAAAGGCTGTAACTACTGTACAATGACTATTGTTTCAAGCACCCTTTATCTCTAGCTGATTTATATTTCTAAAACTCAGGGCAAGGAGGAATGGTTGCAACAATGTGTGGGGAACAATGGCATCCTCTGTCTTACACAGAGAGGCCGGATCACAGTCAAGAGACTTGGAGGTAAGCCACTCACTAGATTAGAGTTGCAAAGTCTACAGTAGGTTGAATGGGAGAGGTGGAGGGGAAGCTGTGAAGAAATCTTTTTCAAAACCTTTAATGCGTGGCATTTTTGTGGCTTTCCCTCTCCAGGAGCTGATATTGCTAATCCCTTTCTAAATGGTGTTTGAACACCGCTGTCCTCAGGGGTCCACCCGTCTCCCAGCTCCACCTCCTTATTCCCTGCTCCTTTGTTTATGCATCCTGGACTAAATCCTTATGGGATTGATAAGGAAAATAACTGGCTTGGCATTGCACACTGTGGCACCAGAATGGTTGGTGAAGTCGCTCAACCCTGGTCAAAGAATAGTTTATACTGACTGATTACTTGCCAAGCTCTGGAAGTTATGGAGAGGAAGCTTGGAAGAGAAAAGAAGGTACTACTTTTCACTCCCTTGAATGAAACCGGTCTCAGGAAGGCTCTGAGAGGGAGACACTGGAAAAGTCTAGAAAATACAGTGCTTTTCAGGGCAATGTTGGTTAACTTCCAAGCTGGTGAGGGTCCTTTTCAGAGGATTGGTCAGGGAAGGCTGATCATAACTCATGGTGATATCTACCTGTTGAAGATTAGAGTTTTGCATACTGTTAGGTATTATTCTGCTGCTGGAAGTGACCTTTTCCCAAAGGGACAGGAGTTCCTCGCTGTGTGTGAGCTAACACAACTTTGCTCAGGTTAGCAGAGCTGACTCCAGCTGAAGAAGAAGCTTAAAAGATGTGGTCTCAAAATCTCCCCTGACTTTTTCCTGTTGCTTTTCATTTCCTAGTGGAAATTCAGTCCTTAGTAGGATGTGAACAGTCTGTTGATATAAATCACCCTGAAGTTTCAATGAAATGTGTTGTTCTCCTTGGCTTTCTTGCAGACTGTTTTATTGTGCACCCTAGTTTATTGTAGGTTGGTTTGATAGCATTTTGTGAAGGTGCTAATATGCTTTAAGTGCAAAGAGTTTATTTCTGGATTCTTCCTTAATAGATCTGAGAGATCATTAACCAAATAGGCATTGTCCACCTTCGGTAGAGAATAATCATGAAATAAATAAATGGATTACTAATTATTTGCTTTTTTGTCAGCATTTTACTGCTCTTTATGAGCTTTGTTTACTAAGAGGAAACATGCTAAGAATGTTACTATCAAGAAGATACTACAGCATTATGGAAATTAGACAAGACAGATAATAAATGTATTTGTTTTGTGATAACCAGTGGGAGCATATTGTGTAGGTGAGAAGAGTGCTCTTCAAGACAGGAAATAGCCATCTGCAGAGATTTCCTGAAGCCGTGGCCAGATACGGAACCTCTCTTAGCCATAGCGATGGTTAAAGTCATGCACTCATCACAGTTTCCTCGTGTTTTATAACCCCACTCAACTAAGTGATAAGACAGCAAATAGCACGTGTGTGTTCATCTCACTGGCAAACAATGTGTGTAAGGTCAGTCAATAAAGCTAATTGTACAGAGACAATCAGATTAAATGTGCCAGTAGCCAGTTGTCAGGACTACTCCTGCTTCAGTCAACAGACACGATCACTAGATACATCACATTTGAATGTTTCCAAAGTTTTTGCCAACTTTTAACGCAGAGATCAGGCAGGGAAGGGAAGGCAGCACATCTGCCTGCTCTCAGGTCTTGCCCAGGTCTTGCATCTGCAGCCAGGACAGTCGCATTGCTCAGCAGTCCCCACCTGCCTGTACTTCATCTGCAGTAAACTGCTGAAGCTGCTTCCCTCCGGTTTGGCCTCACAATCTGTCTAAGGAATCGAAGAGGAGGGAGGCCATGGACAAAAAGAGCAGCACCGATCTGGAGATGCTCTCAACAGCATCAGAAAAGTCTTCTGCTCTGGGAGGGGGCACAGCTGTATAGTTTCAGCAGGCTGGTTTGGGGGCTGGCTGCTGTCTTCTTCCCCTCATGGGTAACTCCTGCCCTCTCCTCCTCCCAAGATCCGCTGGAGCACACGGAGGAGATGCAGCTGCATGTACATGTGCAGCCAGGGCCATGCTCTCGGCTGTCAGCACTCCCCGGGCTGGGGACACAGCAGCAAAACGCCGAGGGCTGGCGCTCGGCCAGGCGGCCAGGGCTGTGTCAGGGAGCAGGACTGCCAGCGGTTTTGCCTGGGAGGCCGGAGGAAATTTTAAATAAATACTCTGTTCAAGAGGGCGAATGCTGAGCCTCAGATTTAAAGGAAATATTAGTCCCAGGGGGACGTGCGTATCACATGGGGCTCTCAGAATGAGATGCAGGCTTCTGAAGATGTCTCTTAGCTGTGTTATTTATGTTTACTTTTCAGTACTGTGGTAGCTCCCAGGAGCTATGAACCAAGTGCCTCTTAACCCAGGGACTCTATAAACACAGGCTAGAAGGGTGATCCTGCTCCGGAAATCTTACTCTCTTTGACAAGCTGACATTTGAGTTGATACTGTTTTACTTAAATCAGGCAAGTAAAATATACAGTGAGCGCCTGTTTTTCTGGCTGGGTGCTTGCCTGTCTCTGTCTGTACTTCCCTTGGCCACATTTCTGCCACCTTTATGCACTGCAGCATTCCTTGTGTAGCTTCAGCATTCCCATTGTGTGTGCTTTGGTTCAGTCATGCCTGATGTTCATTTGGGATGGTGCAAGTTTAAAAAAAAAGTTTATTTTTTCTTCCCTGCTTTACCTGACCTTATTTCCCCATGCTAGGAACTTTCTAATAGGGGCGGTGATGACCTGTGAAGTAAGGTATAAAACCACTCTGAACCCTACTATGCACACTCCTTGCCCTAATTTGAAAATGAACAAAAATGAATGGATTATAGGGAGCATCTTTTTCTATCTGTCTGGACACTTCTTGCTTTGTGTGGTGGGCATCCGGCAGGCTTTGGTCTGTTTTCCACATTGCTCAGCACTCATTGTCCCTGCTATGCACAGTAAAAAATATGAAGACTATTAAAAGTTAGCCTCTGCTCTGGTCAAAATTACGGCCAAGTGTAATTCAGTGTTCCTTAGGGATACAAACAGCCATGCAGTCATGATGAAATTAGGTTCTTTGTCTATATAAATTATATCCAAGCTATTTTTTTACAGTAGCTAGGAGCACCATTGTCACTAGTAGAGGCAGCAAGTGGTGCAAAGCTATTATCCTTTCTTCTGAAGTTTGTTTTGTGCAGTATTGCTGTAGTCTAGTTTAAAGTTTGTCTTGCTGAAGTTAACCTGGAATTAGTGCCTTATGTACTAGGCTCTAAATTAGTGGTTTGGCAGCTGCTCCATAAGCACCTGAGCAGTGCTTGCAGCCAGGCTGATGCTTTTTAAAGAAGACTAGAGGTGAGAGTTAAAGGCAGTCACCATTTCAGCAGCCCCCACTGACCTGGGCCCTCCTGGAGTTTCAGGGGACCTCCTGTAAGTCTGTGAGGACTACTGAGGTCCTGGTGTGGCATGGTGGAACTCAGGTGTCCAGCGTCTTGGGGAGTTGCTCCATGAACCCATCTCCACTGTTCAAGACCGGAGGATACCCACTAGGAGAATTATGAAATGCTGGTCATTAAATAAGAGGTCGCAATTTATTACATGTGTAGAAGAAAACGTGTACTCAATGGCAAAAATATAGGAAATTTTTTATAGGTCACAGTATGCTTTTGCTTGGAGAGGGTCTCAGAGGTCATGTGGTCCTTCCCATGCTTGAAGTAGGGTCAGCAGTGATGCTAGGTTAGGTTCTTTTGTGATCAAGTAATTCTGGTGTCCAAGTGGTACTGACAAAGAGGCTGGTATAGGTGTGCACAGAATGCTTCTGTTCTTGCTTTTCCCAGCTTTTGAGTGCTTTTCCCGACTTGACTTGTTGAGTGCTTGACTTGTTAACATCATTATTCCAGTGCACTAGGGGATTATTGCCTGGTGCTAGCCTTGCAGAGACAGTAGGGTAGTTTGATGTGTAAGAGTTGCGACTTGTCCTAGCAATTATAAACCCCACCTGCAATTATTTTTAGGCATAAGAGGGCAAGCTAGCTTTGAAAAGCATGTCTTAAGAGCTGTATGAATCTAGCAAACTTGCAACATTGCCACGAAGAAATGTGCTGAGGCATGCGAGGCTTGGGCAGATTTAGTCTGCTGACAGGCTGATTCTTGAGTGGCACCATCTTAATGAACCAATTAAATAACGGGCACTACTTTCCTAAGGCTATGACCCAAGGGAATATTGCATTGTTCAGCTGAATGTTGGAATTAGTGAGTCAAAGTCTTCCCTCAGCTTCAGTAGTTAAACAGTGACATCAGCCTTGTTACCCCAGATTTCCATTCCGCAAACACTGGGCCTTATACTGCAGACCTAGAGAAGAAGGTGTTCACTTTTCATCCAGTTCTGAAATTAAATCTCTCTCATTTTCTATGAAATAGTAGTGACACGTTCAGAGACGTATAGCAGGTAGCTCACATTTGGCTGGATGCTCTGTGAGCTCCAGAGATGTTCTAAATTACAAAAGAAAACTTTGCAGCTCCATGCAGGCCATAATAAACCAGTGTCCTCTTACTGATACGAACAGTATGGTCATAGCTAATCTCCAGGGAGGGGATTCTCTGATGAGCACCCACTGAAAAGCTGTGATCAGGAGGCAGAAGCTCCGTGTTTCAGCATTTGCGAGAACTTGTGTGCTGTGCTGAGGCCACAAACCACCTATGACTGATGCAGGATTCAGATGGTTCAACCCTAAATCACGTGAAGGAAAGCTGCTTCCCCATGAGGACTCAGAGCAATGACAACACTGAATTAGGAGTGCAGACAAGGAAGGGCTCCATGGCAGAAGTGAATGAGGGATATTTTCCTGCCAGTAATACCTTGTGATGTGCTAGGTTTTAATGGGCTGGGTGGCCAGCATCCTGCTTTCCCCTGACAAGCTGGCCTGCTGCAGCTCCTGGGGAATGACATCCTACAGGACACAGGATCCAAGCGACCACCACCCTGAACAGGTAGCAAGTGGGTGCAAAGAAACTGAAGAATGGAGTCTGCGGACCCATGAAGTCAGAGTCCCACTGGCTAGCAGCCCAGTGAGTTAAAAGCAGGCAGGAGCCCCAGGGAAACACAGCTCATGGGAGATAGCAAGGGACTGGAGATGATGGAGACAATAAGATCAGTAGTGCAGTGCTGGCTGCTAGCCAGAAAGTTGGAATAGGGGCAGGGTATAAAGAACTTTTTCTCATCTGCTGATGGAGAAGAGCCATAAGCAAGTTGGATGGGTAACCAAAAGGGACAGCCCAAGCCTGCCGCTCAGAGAGAGGGCAGAAGGAAGATGAAAATCTGAAACAAGAAGTGCGTTCAGTGGGCATCCTAGGGCTGTGAGGCACGTCTTCCTGCACTGAGTTCACGCACTGAAAGACTTGTCCGTGGTGAGAGTTACCCATCAGAAAAATCCTGCAACGGTGAGTCAGAAAATGGTGATGTTCTGTCATGTGGAGCAGGGTTAGGTATGTATGTATTTATTTATTTATTGGTGGCTGCAGTCCTGTGCGATGGGCGAGCTGTTGGGGCCGGCTGCTGCTGCAGAGCCGCAGTGCCACCTCCTGGCATCGCCTCGGTGTTGTCCCCGGCTCCCTCACATCACATCCTTCACATCGTGGGGAGGGGGCCGACATCAGCCCAGCACATACCGGTAAATGTCTGATCACCGGGCTGCTGAAAAGTTACGCTAAATGGCTCTAAAGATGCTGCCAATTGCTTTTTTAATTATTATTATTATTTTTTTTTTCCCTTGAAATGCTGCTGTTATTTTACTTTCAATAGCATATCTCCTTGGAGAAAATGTCTTTGGGCTTATACTCACAGAAATACTGTGTGAATTTGGCCTGTAGATAAAGAGAAGATGAAGACGAGATGCGTGATGAATTTCTCCAAGCCCTATCCTTTTTTGTTGCTGAATTTCACTTGTCCGTGGCAGTTTCATGTTAATGCTGGGATTGGACATAGTTATTTCTCTGCCTTCCCATGCCATTGAGATCCTAGGAAGACAAAAGGAGGATCTTCTCCCATAAGTTAGGTATTTCATAATCCTAATGACCCACGGTGCCTAATAGATTATGTATGTGTACTGGAGCTGGAAAAATTCTTAAAACCACCACGCTCTGAGCAATTTTCCTGCCTCTTTTGTTATTTGTGAAATAAAGTCAGCCCACCTGGGAAAGAGCTCCGGGGCAGTGCCCAGTTCTCTGTTCACACACATTAATTCCAGCCTCGCTTGTCCCTGGGAAGGACCTTGTGTGTTTACAGGTCCGGTCCCCTGCAACTGAAGGCAGCCGTGACCATGTAATTGCTTTCTTTTGCCCAAGTGTTCAGAGAGGTCTGGAAAATCAGTGGTTAGAGTAAATGCCCCTGGGAAAGCTGTATTTCAAAGCTGAGTAAACTGACAAGTTAGGAAATTTATTTGTCCAGAACTGTGAGTTTTGATTTATTTGCCTCTAGTGAACCCCACTGACTGACTTTTTTCAAATCATTTCAACAGTGCTGGGTAGTTGTTGAACATCACAGCCTCCCCTCCCTTCCAGCAGGATTTAGAAATACATGATTTGCAGACTCATCTTTCTTCAGCTCTTGCTTTGCATAGTTTAATCAATCTCTACATCAATATGATGTAGTCTCCATAGGATGACACGGAGAGCTTCATTATTTAGGGTCATGGATTTCTTTGCTGTAAATTGTCGTATCCTACATTTAAAATGTATCCTAGGTAGAAGTGTATTGAACACTAGTCCTGGGCACTGGTTTCTCTCATCACTGGATCCTTCTATGAAGGAGAAGCTCAGCAAGGAGATTATTTTGGAAATAGGGCCCTGATTGCTGCCAATATGCCTGTCTATGGCAATGCTTCCTGCAGGATGCATGGAGGTCTGTCCTCAGCTAGGATGAGAATTCAAAACCCACATCTTTCATATGTTTTTGGATAAATTTTCTAAAAGCAAGGTGGATAGAGAATCAACTTTGGTGATAACTGTTTAGAATAGCACAGATCTGAATTAGGTTTATAGATGTTTGAATTTCACCAAGCCTCCTGAGGAAACCTGAGCCAGCCTCTACATTTTTCTGACTGCAAGTTTTAGGAGCCAATATCTTTTTAAAGTCACTTTAGTGCATACTGTAATGGCCTTGCCATAGTGCACTTTTACTGAAACCAAATAAAAATAAAAATCCAAGTGCTACATGAAGGTCAAATTCTGAATACTTTGTTGACAATGGCTACACCCTCAGCTGCCCATACAAAATCATTTTTTATATCATTGCTGGTCTTTCTGTCAACTCTAATCAGAATCCATAAAGTATCTGAACAACAATAACTGTACTAATGTGTATAAAATATATATATATTATATGTATATATATGTATTATATGTATATATACGTGTGTGTGCATACATACGCACACATGCACATACCAGTCAGCACTAATAATTGTGTGCTTTTGGGACTGGCTTTTCTGAAGATCTGATTATCCCAGTGTCAGCATTTTGAATCCATAAAGACCATCTCTGTTGGAACTTCTACTCACCACATTTTCCAACCCTGAGAGGCTTGCTCCATGTATCAGAGTTTGACTAGTAAAAATATTTTCATTCCTAACATAAATTGCTAAAATAAACCCCAAATACTTAAACAGGTATAAGTCCAAGCCTTGACACGGTTCTACCAAGGTATAGGTGATACATACCAGGCATTTTAGTGTAGGCTGTTGTAGGCTGCATTCTGAAATGTGAAGGAAGTGCTTGAATGTCTGCCTGTTGCCATTTCCTTCCTATGGTAGTTGTGGCCAGTGGGTTGGAGAATCTGGTCTTCTTTGCAGTGGGACTTTACAAAAACTAGGATGTTGGCATGAAATTATTGGTGAAGTTCCTGTTTAATTACTGGTCTTCATTCACTGGATCATGTTATTTTCTGAGAACTTCACTGTGGTTTCTTTGGGGTATTAGAGATGGTTATTGATAAGGAGAATTTAAAAAATGAACTGATGAGAATAACCCATGCAAAACACTGTTGAATACTCTTAGTATAGTTTCTGCCATTTGTGGCATAATTGTGTACAGGTCTACAGGTCGAACAAGACAAGTGGTGATGAAAAGTATGCATTTTATCAGTATTCATTTTCAATGACTTGCTACTCAGTTGAGATTGCTGTGCTTGTGAGTCATGTAGACCTCTGGAGCAATTATTTCTAAAGCTGTGACACTTCACAGTGATATTGCTAATCCTAGGGTGATCCAGAACAATGGATTGAAGGAAGAAAAAAACACTTATAGAAAAAGTGAAGAAAGGGATCCAGGGGATATATACTCCTAAAGAATGAAAGGATAAGGTAGGTAGGTTTTGGTAGAAGTGGGGAAAAAATGTGAGAATCAGTATAACAGTAAAGATAAAAAATGTATTTGTGCTAGAAACCTCTTACAAAATATTTGATTTTGATTTAATCCTGTGTGACACATTGATCCATGCATTCAATTACTACTGTAATACAGTCATATGCCAAAACAAAATAAAAAACTCTGGATTTTAAATGCTGTGCTTCCAGTAATGAATTGCTCTATCTATATGACTCATTTAGACCAACATATTGAAGTTCTTTTAATGCCAATTTTATAATGTCAGCTAACTGGCCACACTGCAAACTGAAACCATGACTGCTTGGCTGAGCTGACCACTCAAAACCTATAAAGCTCAGAGTGGTGATCTGCATTAATCAGAGTTGTGGCTTGAAGTTGCCATCAGACATCCAAACCATCCAGGCTTCTCCAGGTCCTTTGCCCTAAGCACACACATCATATGGCACACCTACTTGCATGCAGAGGGGCAGATTTATCAAGGCTCCTGGAAAAGGGAGTTTCTGTCATCCGGTGTTCACTAGCTTCCTTTCTTTGCTCGGAATGAAAGTCAGTCTGTCCTACCAAGATTTAGCTTCATCTCTGAGTCAGTTCCTAGGGAAATGTCGCCTCCCAGGTGAAGCATGGGCAGGAATCTGGGCTGAGACCCCAGACAGAGCAAGGCTGACACAGTGTGTGATTATCCCTGCTCAAAGAACATGCTGGGTTGAAAATACATTTTCTGTCTAACTAAGTCTTTTCCCAATTTATCTTGCAGGAAAGTAGTAGAAGATGCCAGAAAGATGCAAAGGGAGAAGGAATTTGCCTCCTACCTACCCAGCCTACATGACTAGTCTTTAATTTAGGAATGCCTTCAGGTGCAGAGAAGTTAGCAATTCTTTACCTGAATGCTCAGTGCTGGGGACAGGCAGAAAATCCCATGGAAGTCAACAGAATCTGCACATGCTGAATGGAGGCTACAGCTATTCTGCAGTGTACTGAGTCACTGATCTTATGTCATATGCATACTGCATCACAGAGGAAATGGAGACAGTAAGCAACCCTGCCATATGCCCACGATAGGTAGGAAATGCTGACAGAATGGAAAACAGATGTTCCAGTTGGCCCATTTGCAGGCATTTCTGATCTGCCTTTTGGGACTCTTAGGGACTGAACTAGTTCAACAGGCAAGATTTCTTCTGATTCCAGACAATCTAGTGAAAGAAGTCATACCTGTCAAGCATCTTATTTTCAGATGGCTGCTCTGAATCAATGCACTAGGGATAACAGCCTCAAACAAAACTAGCTGGAGCAAGAATTATTTCAATAGTTATGAATTCAGTGCTCAGGCTCATGAACTTCTCCTTCAGCATTGTTCTGACTCAAAGCTGGCATATTCTTGGTGATTAAACTGTAGATGGAAGCTATAGGGAGAGATGGAGGAAATCATGAGGGGAAGGAGAGTAGGCAAAATGCCACAGGTTGCAGCATGGGGTGCACAATGTTAACAGGATTAAATTTCCTTAGATCTTTTGTAGATCAGGATTGCTTTCCTTGATCCTACAGGATCCTTCAGGGATCACAGGGCAGAGAATAGATGTTATTTTTTGTTGTCCCCATCTGTCCCCAGCTATGCAGAATGGGGCTCTGCAATGCTTTTTCAGCTGTTCTCTCCCTTTCATGTGTGTTGCAGACTGGGGAGAGCTACTAAGAACACAGCTGAGTACAAGTACAAAGAAGTCACAAGAAGAGAAGAATTGTTATTTTCCACATGTGGTAAGTGGAGGACAAAACTGACTTTAAAATATAACATCTTGACCAGGACTTCCTTGTCAGTTATCAGCCTGGTTACTCAGGAAACTAAAATATTTCTAACCAAGAATAACTTCACTACAGTGAAGTGACATGCGCATAACATACGCATAACAAGTCACCAAGACCTTAGAGGCTGAGACAACAGGTAGGAGGCTGGATAACTTTTGTCCCCAAGGATATTGGTTCCAATCTGGATTATGGCATAGCTGTCTCCTAAGTGTAGACCAGCATGTATTCCTGATGACATTATTTCATTTACCTCTGTTAAATAATGATGGTTTCACTCTGTGCTCTGGATGACATCCCAGATGTGGAATAGAGGCTTTTTCTATGGCAAAGTCAGCAGAGAAAATGGTAGCTGAGATGATCAGCCATAATCAGCCTTCATATAGTTCCCACAAATTAACATAGCAGCTGAGACAGAAGTTACTGCCATTTCCAAGTGCTTTGGAAAGGTACGCACTTATTTATTTTAAACCTTCTGCAAGTCCTAAAGAAGAATAAGGGGGAAAAAGCAAGTGAGACAGATGGTGCCTATAGCAAAGCCATAGTGCTGTCACTCTATGCTTTAATAGGGATGTGGGTAGAGTTGGTTCTTCAGACTGATGAGAGGCAAGGGAAGGATGTACTTGCAACTGATGGCCCTCTCTCCTGCTCAAGTAGCTGCTATGTGTTAACCCTTGGAGTGTTTGCCAACAGCCTTGTTTTCACTGTAACATTTTCTCAAAGAGGAAGGAAAAATATGATATGAACAGCATAAAAGCTGTTCAAAGTATACAAGAGCATTTCATGTAGCGGGAGATCAAACTAGCTTTTCTTTTCCCTAAAAGTCTTCTGGAAAACATCCAGCAGCCTTTTATTCCAACAGTTTTGCTCATTTGTATTCTAACAGTTCTCAATCTCATGTTTTTGGTTAAACTAATGATATTGCTGGATATATATTTAATTGACCCTTCAGGGCATTAAAATAACTGACTGTTTAGGAAAAGCAGCCAAGTCTGACATTCTGTATTGTAAAATAAGGGAGTTTGCTTGGACACAGAAGCTTTGTGCACTAGAGCTTGACCAAAGACCAAGCAGAAATCTGATAGCTGGAGAAATACCCTGTAGTTAACGGGCATGTAAACCAAGGAACCATTGCAAGATTAAGTATCAGGTACTATTACACTCTGCTGCACCAGGAAGTGTTTTTGGTTCAAAGACCTATTTATGCCAGAGTCCTTCACCAGGCCTGAGCCAAGCGTATAAATGCAGACGCTCGCTACATATAAGGAGGCCTTTATTTTCTTGTAGTGAAATGGAGGGTTCAGCTGTGACCTTTGCTGGCCCTGGCTCCCACCTCTTCCCAGGGCTCTCCTCAAGCAACTAAGTGAGTGTTTGAAGTCGGGGAGACCAGCAACAAGGGGAATTTGTATTTGATTCCACGGAGGCTTAATGAGACCTTTATTATTGCTTGTCACTGCCTCTACTGATTCTGGAGCTTAGAGAGTTTTTTAAACAGATCAAGGCATGTTTTAAACTCTTGCCCCAAGGCAAATTGGCCACTTTGTCTGATCACAGCCTCTGCACTGATATAAAGGTCCATCTGTGAGATTGCACAGACAGCTCTTGTAAAAGCCCTACTGACCTTGGTATGTGCTTCAGATGTTATGTACTTAGTATTAGTAAATAGCTTCTCAGCTGCTAAGTTTTCTTAGGGCTCTGTGTGTGTGTCTCCCTTAATCACTGTAAGGGCAATATGCATTCTTTGAAACAGCTAAGTAGCTTTTAGCAAGATATTGGAAAGGTGAGGCGGTAATAATAGCTGTAGAGTGGCCTTCCTTGTTAGCCAAAGTGCTGTTGAAAGCATCTTGGCATTTTACATCATTCAACTGCTGTGTTTGGAAGAGGAGGGCTTAGAAACCTTGAGGTGCTAAGTCTGCAGTAAAACTGTACAAATAAGTGATTTGAGGTTTTCTGGCTGTGTTTAAAAAAAAAAAAAAATCAAGACCAGAGAAAAAAACAACTTACATTTAGATGACTTGAAAAAACATTGAAGGGAAACAAACATTTTTGTAGAATATTCAAGATTATTTTTATCTGTATCAATCAAGAAAGCAGTTTAGATAAATTGTGTAATGAAGTTATTTTGAAATTAATAATAATAATAATAATGATTTTGAAAAGCCAGTTCACAATTAGAGGAGCTAAGACTACTGGGCTTTTGCAGTTGTGTAATAACAAAAACAATAACACATGCTTGTATATCACTTCTCATCTTCTAGTGGGTGGATCAGTATTTGCTGGCATTTTGTTGAATAACACTACAAATATTTTGTTCACGGTACATTGCTTTGGGAGAAATGGTTTTGATTTTCCATTTTAAGTTCTCTTTCACTCAGATGTATTTAAAACTCCATAGTACACTGAAATTGCATGTTTTCACAGCGCTTTGCACTTCACATACGTTTGTATCCTGCACCAACTGCTGTATTCTGTGATTTGTGGTGCTTAAAAAGAGTTTTGAACCATGCTTTCCAAAAATAACAGCTAGGAGCCTATATTTTGATTATAGTTAAGTTTCCAGAAGCTTTGATTTTTTTCCAACACATCTGTTTAGAAAAGGAAAAATAAAATTGTAAAATAATCTTCACACATCAGCAACTGCAGTAAAAGAATAAAAGTCATGCACAATACCAAAACCCATTCATGGAGGCACTGTAGATCAGCAAATTAGTAGAGAATAGCTCTAATATTCTTCTGCTATGTATTTTGATATCTTTTCTTGATGCTTCAATTCCCTTTTTGCTAATGACTCTCTGCATTTTTAAAATGCTTTGATTTCTAGTTCAAAGCATGTGAACTAGGACAGCAATATCTTGTTATTGTTACAAATAGTGTTACTACAAGTGGCACATACTTTTGCTGCTTCAGAACCTAAACACCCTGTATCACCTACCTCCTAGGAGAACAGACAGTAACTGAGGACAGGTAAGTACCAGCTGGAGTTTTGGCATATTGGCATGGAGCTGTCCTTCAGTGTAAAGTATATGCATTGACATATGTAAAAACACCTGGGCAACTGCTTCCTCCTCTTAGCCTGAAGTTTTTTAAAACTCCTGTAGCATTTTTAGGTTGTAAATGAAAGCAAATGGCAGACCAAGCTGCTGCTTTTTGAAACTTGGTCTCTAGCTTGTGGATTTTTTTCTCATGAGAGGGCTCCCATTACAATGGGACATCTGTCCAGTGAAAGATTTCTGGTGCCCTTAACAGCCGTAAACATTTTGAGGTTTGGACCTTTACAGCTGGGGTAAATTAAAACTGGTTTGTGGAGGAAAAACAGTTCTCATGTTGTCCTGTGATCTTGGTGACCCTGCCTGGGATCTTACATCCTCAGGACAGGACAGCACCCTTGGCTGTCACTTGGTGGAACCAGCTGGGTGATTTGTACCAAGGAGCTTGATTTTGAAAGCAAAGCAGCACATTAAAAGTGAATAAATTAATACAAAACACTCTCTCTCTCTCCCTTTGACAAACCCTTTCTTCTGTCTGTGGTCTAAGCAGTGTTGTGTACCTATAGCACAGGGTACAATAGCACAGCAGCTGTTAGCAGGAAGCAATTTCCTCTCTGGTAGACAAGACAAGATTCCCCTCAGGCCTCCTGGAGCAATTGTGAAGGTGAAGACTGAATGGTACCTTTTTTCCCAAAAAAGTCTAATGAAACCTGGGTGAGGGGTAGCCAAAAGGTGGAGCTGCAGTAGGTTTGGCCTTCAAAGGTGCCTAAGTACAGAAGATGGATTTGTATAAGCATGGAAGTACATTTGCTTCCTAACTTCCATTGCCCACTTTAGGTTTTGACAGTCTTCACAGGCATTTCTTGCTGTTTTCAGACCTCTACATAACTTTAAAGACCTTCCTCCTGAGGTCTACCAGAGGCTGAAGGTACATGGAGGACTAGCAGTGTACTGCAACCTGCACCTTTTGCTCCAGCACAGCCTGTGGGGTGTCAGCGGAGAGACTAACCAAAACTCTTGCTCTTGTATCTGACTTGACAGATAATGGAGCTGGGTTTTCCCATGGAAAGGTTCTGAGATCTACTCTGCAGCTCAGGAGTGGTTTTGGTGTACTTTCTCCTTAGGTTTGCCAGTCATAGCTGGTAACATGTGAGAGTGACAGATCCATTTCCCCTTTACAGTGCAGCTCCTGGTGATGGGATCTCTGAAGTTCTGGCTGAAATAGGATTTGTTTAACAATCAGAGAGCCTCAGCAGCAGGTTTATGGGCATTCGCAACAGTAACTAATGAGCACGTGGGTGGCTAGGATGAAGTCTGATACCCCAGCTAAAAATCTGATTGAGAGCTGAAATAGCCATTAAGTTATTCTTTTATTTCTCTTCATGGTGAGACAACAAATGGATCTGGAGTTCTTCCAGCACATTTGTGATTCAGAATCATTCAATAAATTTTGAGTAATTGACTTTGCAAACCTTTGCACATTCACAATAGCACAGTTGCACATCGCAGTTCATGCTGTGATAGTTAATAGATATAAAACTCCGATCCTACAGAGTATGAAATTCTGCCATTAGTGAAACCAAACAGGAGTTTTGACAGTAATTTAATTGAGACTAGGATTGAATGCTGATGCAGTCCTGCTGCAACCTTCTTTATGCTGTTGAATTCGTGGCAGAGATGAAGCTCAAATGTGTGTGTTCACTGTGTGATGAGCACAGCCAGAGCTGTTTGAAAGAGAAGTCAGACATCTGCACCGCACTGGTTGATTGGTGAATTTTAAGAACTCACACATAAAGCAGTAAATTAGAAGATTAATCCTCCTTCTGTGCTAGCAGATCGCTGCAGATATTTTCACTGAACTGCATGTTGCTGAGAGGTTTAGCAGATAGCGAGTGCTTTTGTTCTTCGTGAATATTTTTAAATGGCTGATTGACAGCTGACAAGCACTTTAGTTTAGACAGTAACATGTCGGTTTTACCTGCCACTGTATTTATGGCAGCATTGATAGTTTCATTTCCAAATGTGACACAAGTTTTTATGGTCTAGACCCCCCTCAGAAGCACAGCACGGGAAGCTCAGGCTGACATATATGTAATTTCCCGTGAGACTTCACAGGACAGGGCACCGAGCATTTGTAGCTGTAGCTGCTGGGAATGGCCACAAAACAAAACAAAACAACAAACAAAAAGCCTGTAATAAAAAAACAATAATGTTGGCAGTTCTTGTATTCATTCAGCAGCAGACGGTCGCTATTCTGCTTTGCACCAGGAGATGGCAGGGACGTGCTGCTCATGTAGCCTCTACCTGTCTTCACGGCAGATCCTCTGGCTCTCTAGGAGGGGATTTTAAAGCTCTCCCTGGAGCTACAGTATCTTGTTCAACAGATATCAAACCTGTGAAAATGCACTGTATGTGCTAAGCAGTTTATTTAAAGGACTAGCACTCTTGGCTTGAGATTGGCTTGAGTCAAATACCCCAGGTACAGACAACCTCAATATTTATGGAAGTGTTGGTGAAGGTCAGAAATTTCAGTTTAGGCTTTCTTTTCTCTGGATGCTCTATTTCACTGCTTGTTCCTAAGACACCTAGACAGCTTTGAAATAGGTAATACCAACCCAGGTCTTCTAGCTGACCTGTTCTGCCCTATCCTCGCTCCCTGTGGGTTTTCTTTTTAGTATACTCTGAAAATGACACTTTTTTTATTTTTTTTTCCCTGTTTTGCTCATCTTCAGCACAATTCTTTCAAGCTCTGGAAGACAGATGATGGTTTCATGCACAGCACAGAGAAAGAATTCATAACCCATTCTACCAGCTAAGCCCACAATGTCATTCAGCTGTCACAAAATCAATGAAATGAAGAAAATGTCACTACCTATTGCCATTAATGGGAAAAGACTACCTTGTTTGGCTAAAGGAAGAAAAACAAAACAAAAACCAAGGCAATTTGTGCTGACCTCTCAGTAAAGATAATAGCTTTCCACTGCCAAATTTTATAGCCCTACTCCATAAATGATTTATGTGATGCAGTGACTTTCCAACTGCAGACTGTGTGAGATCTGTGGTAGAGCATTTTTGGACCTGTTTTGGGTAGTGGCTGAGGCTATCCAAACCACTTGGAAATGTGGATTTTTGCTATTCTGTTATGTATGCACAGGGGGGATTGCCATAAAAATGGAATTGCATTTTGACTATGAAGTAAACTATTACTCATACTAATAGCAGTGGCAGTAATTAATGGATCAGACAGGAAGCATGTGCCTTATTCATGACAGTCACTGGAAATAGGGTACTTTTTAGTCAGGCACAACTCATTGCTTTAAGTCTGGCAGACCACGGTCTCTGCCACCTCACCCATGTTGCCCAAGCCAGCACACGTGCCTGCAGAGCCCATCCACCTTTCAGTTTTAGGTCTTTCTGCCTGTCCACACTTGGGTCCATGCTGTGTTTCATCATGAGAAAACTCAAGCTGATCCACCCCACTGCTGCCCCAGCTCCTGCTGCTGTATGCACAGCCTCACTGACAGCACTGTATTTGCTCTGGGCCAGGCTGCCCATGGCGCGTGGCTGGTGGCCTGTGCTGGCTGCTGGGTGGAGAGCCTACTGGTCAGAGCAAAACCATGCCAGAAACTAGGGTCGCTCTTTGATGTTGCAGGGGACCTGGGTCTGCTCATGAACCCATGCTCCCATGTGTGGGAGAGCCAGCCGGGACTGGGCCAGGCTTGGGCCCTCCCCAAGCCCACCACAAGCGCAGGGCCACAGGGCATGGAGCAGATGCTGAGCACAGGCAAACGCAGTCTGAGGAACCTTGGTTCTCCTCTGAGTCAGGTCCTCAGCCAGCACACGTGCCTTTCATGCAGGCAGCGTAGCAGGGTGTATGGACATGGCCTCACCGAGTGAGGAGCATCCTCAGACTTCACTGAGTCTGGCCTGCAGCTCCTTCCCATCCCTGCCTGTGCAGCTCAGCCCATCAGCTGAGCCATCTTCCTCCTCCTCAGTACCGTAGGGCTTCAGTGGGAATGGCAGGACTCTTCCTTCCCCTCACAGTATGGCTGTACATAGATGATACAATGCCAGGAGCAAAAAGTAGGCAGCACCAAAGCATGCTTTGTCCTGGGCCCTAGGCTGTTGTTTCAACACACTCTGACTCTGGCATGGCTTATCAAGCACATTCAGGACTTTGGTCCTCAGCAGCACGGGTGATTTACAGCTGTCACCTTTATGTTGTCCTCCTGCCAGAGCTTTGGCTCCCAGAGCTGCTCCAGGCCACACGGTATTGCAGCAGTGGTGGTTGTGTCACATAAACAGAGGGCACTGCTGAGCTGCTCTGCAGTGTGACAGGGGTCAGGAGAGAGGTTTTTATTAATGTCCAAAGCAAATGTGTTACCTGACTTGAAGATGGTTTTGAAACAACCTACCTGGCCACAAAGCTTTAACCTGGTACCACAAGAGGCATCACCCGCCCCTTTCCTCCTTGCCCCCAGCCATCAATCTCAAGGTTACCAATTGTTAACATAGGGAGAAAATGGATTTTGAAGCTGCTTTTCCCATCCTGAAGGTCCTTCATGAAAGCTCCAAATCAATTAAAATGCTTTTGGATCATAGGACCCAGATGAAGTGGCCACAGCTATGACCACTTTGTTTCAAAGTTACAGTCTGGGATGTTTTGAAGAACCCTTAACTTACTGTTTTTTGTATGAAGACTGCTCTGGGAAAGGGGTGGGAAAGAGGGAAAAGGAAAGGGAAAGAGGCTGGAGCCTGTGACTTGAGCTCTTTGTGCTGACATGCAGAGAAGGTGACCATTTTCCACACCTGGCCTTGAAAATCAATTCATTAGCATTATCTCTTAGTTGATTTTTTTTTTTTCTTTTTCTTTTTCTCAGATGACATTATTTTTGTTCTGACGTAGATCCTTTTTTTGTGAGCGTGTTCCTATCCAATTCAGATGACCAGCTGGTCTCTGTGTGTCTGAAAATGGCCTTGCTGTGTTCTCCAGTAATTGCTCAGCACACTCTGGTCTGCAGCTGGGAAAGGCATTGCATTGGTCATGGGTAAGAGACATTTGTTTTATACACACTGGGGGAAGTTTTGAAGATTGTGCAGCATGCAGAGGCAGCCTGCTTTTATTTGGCTGCCTGATCATTTTCTAAATGCTTTCAGTTGAATGAATAGGAGGAGGAGGAAGCCTTTGCATGTGGAGGTCTGAACAGGCTAGGGCAGCTGTGCAAGGAACTGCAGCTCTCATTCATGGGGAACAAGTACCTCATGGCCACCACATCATGGCCCAAGGGAAATCACCAGTGCTGGCACAGCTCCTGGTAGTCCAGGCATGAGAAGGGGTGATGAAGGAGCACCCTGGAGACTTGCTTGAGCATTGGGAAGTTATTATTTTTACAACTGTGGAAGGCTTTTAAGTTTGTTTTCTCCTCTTAAACCTTTGTATTTTCTTCCCCTCCCCATGGGATTTTGAAGGCTAGGACTGCACCATTTCATGTACCCATATGAAACATGGAGGAAATGTTCTAGGAAGAAATCCTGACAAACAGATTTTGGAGACAAATTTGAGATTAGGACTGTCCTCCTTTCCCCATTGAAGCTGTTGGACAGCTAAATATTAAAAAGTGTCTTGACCTAGTTCCCTTCCAAAACACAGAGCCCTTTTCCTTCAGAAAAGGAAAAGAAAAGCTCCCCAAGTCATGTGAGATTTCTTGGGTCATAGAACCATAGAAAAGTTGGGGTTGGAAGGAACTTTAAAGATCATGACTATATGTTGGACATGGTGCTTAGGGACATGGTTTAGTGGGTGATATTGGTGGTAGGGGAATGTTTGGACCAGATGGTCTTGGAGGTCTTTTCCAACCTTAATGATTCTATGATGTTGGACCACCCAGTTCTAGCCCCCTGCCATGGGCAGGGACATCTCCCACTAGACCAGATTGCTCAAAGCTCCATCCAACCTGGCCTTGAACACTTCCAGGGATGGGGCATCCACAGCTTCTTTGGGCAGGCTGTACCAGTGTCTCACCTCCCTCTGAGTGAAGAATTCCTTCCTAGTTGTGGGGACGTGGGGGTATAGGGTGAAGCCCTGGCCCTAGGCTGATGGCCCTGGGGTGGCAAGGCACTGCAAAATCACTTCAGTGCATTCCCAGTGCAATCTGATGGAGCCAAAATAATAATAAATAAATAAATAAATAAATAAATAAATAAATAAATAAATAAATTTTGATTAAGTCTGCTAGGCAGGTCCAGAAAGCTGCTAAAATCTTTCCAGCTGCTGAAGGGAATTTTAGCACTAATTTTGCAATACATAATTTCTAGGGACTCTTCTCTCACAAAGTGCTGTCCCCTGTGTCCTTCTTGGTTATTTTCCTCCTTTCTCCACTGCAGCCAAAACATCATCTGATTTTGAAGGCTTAGGAATTGTCACTTCCAAGCACTTTCTGGAAAAAATTACTTCAACAGTGACAGATCTTTTCACACAGACCCTTGAAACATAACTTCCCAGAAACCTCAGAGATAACTCAAAATAGCAGAGGTGCCCATGGTGCAGCCTACAGGCAGAATGTAACCCACAGTATCCTGGAAGGTGGCTTGGGGCTGCCTGCTTGGTCACTGAAGTCTGGGAACATGGGTTGAATGGTGCTGCAGGGTCCCCATGGCAGGTGATGGCTGCTTGCTGCTTGCTGGGGAAGAGAGGAGATACTGTGCCTTCCTCTATGTAAGGTAATAATATTTTTGTAGTTATTTAGGGAATAATTATTGCCTTTGAACACTCCCTGTAAGTAGTAAAGAAGCAGATTGCTGTGCAGATAAGGTTGTACCAAGTTTCCAGCTTTTCATTTGCAGTTCTCTTTTGCACCAGATAAGCAGCCCTTCAAAAACTGATCTTCAATCTCTTTAAATGGGCCTGCAGTATCACCCATTTGCCTGACATCTTAATTTAAGACCAGTTGTTTTCCTATGCTGCTGCATGGATTTCAGTTTTCAAAACTATGCTGTTGATGAAAGTGTTTGAATGAGTGGGATGAGATTTATCAGAGCACCTAAGTGACTCATGACCACCTACCTCAGTTAACACTTTCCTGGATTTCACACTGATTGTGTGCTGTAGCCTCATCCCATCTGCACAATGGCAGCAGAGAAATCACCATTGTGGCTAATCTCTGACAGGTTCAAAAGGAGATACTGGATCTTTCTGCCCCAGATGCTAAGCCTGAAATCCCAAGATGAGGCATCAAATACAAGTCATTGGGTATGAAGACCAAGAGTAGCAAGGACATTTTCTTGACAGAGTGCAGGATAGGTGCTCTTCCCACACAAACAGATGGAGACATCAGGAGTGACAGAGGAGTGGAAAGGAGAAGCACCAAAGTTAGATTGGGAAAGGTGACTCTGAAGTCCCACTCAACAGAAAACACATGCTTTAGTGCTCTCTTGGATTGGGTCCAAAAAGTCTCATGAACAGGGTAATGTGGAATAGTTAAGGTCTGTTCTGATTTTATTTTGGTGTACCATGTTTAAATTACTGTGCTAGTTTGTGTCAAGAATGCTTGCTTTATAATTAAATTTTGAAATGACGTCTTCTCTTCTGAGAAAGATATTTTAAAAATGAATTGGTTATTTTTCAGAAATTCAGCTTTGTTGACAAATATGGTTTCTGTTAATGAAAGACTAAACTGGATGCATTAAGAATGAAAGGAATATAAACCATATGCTGCTAGGTTTGATGGACTAAACATGGTTCTTCTCTGTGTCATTCCTTGGGGCTGCCTTCAGGCTTGAGGTAGTATATTTATTTCATTTTGTGGTTTAGCACTAGATAACTCAATTAGCTGCAAGTTGGAAGAATTGAATATTATTGCTGCACTTAAAAGACTCTTTCTACTGAAAAACTGAGAACTAATTCTGAATGTCTCATTCTTTATAAGTCAAGTCATAAAACTAGAGTAGCTGCTTTTCAATGTGGAAACTTTCTCTGTTTTCCTGTTTTTATCTATTTTTTTCTGAAAATTTAAGGACTGCATTAAGCCTAGAATGCATCCCTTTTACATAAAGAGCATCTTGTACTTTAAACTTGAGGTTTTGGTATTCTTTTCACAGAAGGCTGAATGCTGCTCTTTGGAAAAAGAGTTTGTATCGCATTGAGAAGTTGCCTACTTATGAGAAGTTGAAGACATTAAAAAAACTGCATGAACATGACTCTCATAAACAATTTTAATACCTTCATTTTAGGATCTTTGAATTTTAAAATGAATGTTGGCCTTGGCTTCAAGACCCACTATCCTTTGAAAGACAAATTATAAGATGCAGAGACTACATATGGTTACAATAAAAAGAAACATTCACAAAGATGATTGTAAGTAAAAGCATACCATGCAGATTGATGTTATTCTTATTCTGGTTGTGTTGATATTTATGAGAGCTTGGAAAAGTGATGGGGAGGAGTGAATATGTTTATGAATCCCAAACAGCTCTTGTATTTTAGTGGGAAAACACTCTTTACGCTGTTTGTATTCCAAGTGCATTATATGACCTGCAGCTCTCGAAAGGCTTTCCGCAATTGCGCTGGGAAGATTGCTGTCTCCAGTACAATACCTTTGTGACTGACTCCATTAAAATCAGCATTGTGTTTCCTGTAAAGCTTGTCATAAGTGCGGTCCTGTTTCTATTAGAGATAATGGGAGTATTTTCATCAACTTCAGTGGAAATTTTTATTTATGTTAATGGAACAAATGAATTCACTTTAGCACAGATAACTGCCATGCAGCCTTCCTCACAAACAAAGCACTCTATTTAGCTTCTCTACATTTGAGCTGTCCTGGTGAGGTCTGCAGGCTCAGTCTTGCATGTCTCTAAATGGTTGTAGGACATAAAATTGGGAAATGAATAAATTCATGTGTGGGAAAACATACCTATATGAAAACTTGGTAACTTCTGTGTTGCCCAGAACTGGAATGAAGAAAGCTCTATTTACCTGAAACTGTGCCATAGCTGTTGGATGAACCACTTCTGCTTTGCCAAACTCTGCTTGGAAGACAAAAAAAGGTGCACTGTCACAAGAAGTCTTGCCCAGCCTTTGCACTTTTGCAACTCTCACTGTTTTTGCATTTGGATGTGTGTTCAGCTGGCCCTTTTATACCTCCTCTAGCTGTAGTCCTCTGTATCATGACGTTTGCCACAAATGCATGCCAATTTATACACACTATTTCCTACTGATGTTACTTGCAAAGGTGTTTTAGTACCCAGCTTCGGCTTTTGTGTGTTTTCATCTTTCATGGAGCTCTTTTAAAGTAGTATAAAGAGTAATGTATTATCTTCTGCATAGAAATCCAGCCCGTTCTTCCCTCACATTTACTTCAGCAACTTTCTTTCTTCTAGTTTGGATGATACAGGTCAGAAGGTTATAATGGCTTAGGTTACTCATATATGCTATTTTGATTTTGGCATAGGCTGAAAGCATTCCATAGGCTATCTGTATTTCCATGTGTTGGCATTTTGATGATGTTCTCATCATCAGAATGTTTCAGTGTTTTACCTGTAACTGAGTCTTCATCTGCATCTTTCCAAAATTGTAATTTTCACTTTCCACATCTCACACCTTCTTTTGCAAAGTCAGTTGCTTCAATGTCTCTTCCAGGTGCTTTATTCCATTAGCATACCAATAATACCTCTGGCACCAGTTTATTTTGTATTTTAAAAGTATCTCCAGCTTAATTATGGAAAGATCTGCAATGTGAGTACATTGCAAAATACAACTTCATTGATCTGGTGAATTTTCTAACAGTGTGGTTTTTAGCTTTCCATTTATTTTCCATGAAGCTACCATTTTCTACACTTCCTTTTGTATTATGAAATATTTTTTATTCCCTATTATTCTAGAGATGTTTCCAATGTGATTAATTGTTGTTTTGGCCAGTTTTATTTCTTCCATTTAGTAACAAATATCCCTGCTTATCTAGACCTATCCTATTCTCATTTTTGAGCATGCCTCATGCATCTGTAGAGAAAAGAATGTGGTGTTAGTAGGGACATCTTGTGACTATGCAAGTCTTGGATGCTCTGGAATTCCCTTTGAAATCCTTGCTGTTGTTTTTGTCTGCTCGTGTTTTGCTGCTGACATCCTCGATGATCAATGGGATTTGTGTCACTATGTGATATTTACACTCTTCTGATCTGCAGAAGATCATCATTCTGGCTGTATGTGCAATGGGGACTTAACAGACTGATTACATGGGCATGAGCACTGTTTCTGATGACTCTCCCTCGGAACTGCAAGCTGTTTTAGGGAGGTGCCTGTGTTGATTGTGGGCGACTGGAGCACAAGGACTGCTGGAGAAGATCTCTTGCAGATTAATTAATTTTTTGTCTGCAGTTTAAAGTGAGGTACATAATGATGACTTCTGCACTCATCTTTCTTTCCTGAAGATTGTGTCTCCCTTCTCTGACTCTGTGTAAACTGCTCCTTAGCTGGAAATTTTTGGGCTTCTCTGCTAATCTTTCCCATATTCCTTAGTGCTGCATTATTTCCCATATTTCCTTAGTGCTGCATTTGCCAGCTCAGGTTTCAGGCTCTTGGTTCTATCTATGATTCCTTTGTGAATCAGAACATTATATCTGCTTGTATCATTGCCTCATCAATGTCTTTAATCTTCTGAAAATAATTTAATATGAAGACACATTATAAAAATACAGCATGCCTTCTGTGGTCATTAAGAAACAAATTCCTGGATATTCACCAGGCTTTTTAACAACCCTAGTAACATCAAATAAGTGAAGCTTGTTCTGCTCTTACCATGGTACTCATACATCCACTTTCTAAGCTGATTTGACCTATACTAAGTAGAAATGCAGAGAGACTGCCAACAGCTGCACATATTGTATTTATTACACCTATCAAAGCCTTTATGAAATTCTGCAAAAGGGCTAGAATGCTTTTCTTCCTCCCTTCCTTGCCTTTTTTTTTTCCTCTCTCTCATGGCAATGACATGTATCTAAGGAATGTTACCTCAGAGCTTGTTGTGGAAGCAAAGCACATTCTTCACAGCTTTTCACAGAAATGAACTAGTAAACTGAGTTTAAGTCTTTAGTTTCTAAATATTAAAAAGGAGACCTTTATGTCAACTACAGAACATGTTGTGCTCCATCACTGATGTGATTCCAGCAGCTGAATAAGGAAGGGACTGACACCTATCCCCTTGCATTTATGTATGCATGACAACGGCATTTATTTTCTGCAGCTTGTATGAAGCCCAGCAGAGGTTGCTTTTAAACAGAAATGGTGCAAGACTGGTAGACCTTTCCATTTTTCTCCTCACACCCATCTGCACAGTTATGTTGTATATTTTCTTGTATACCATAGTCATGAAGACATAGTTCTGCTGAGCAGGCAGATATATTCACCACTATCCACTGTTTTAGGATATATCATTTTTATCAAGAGAACTGCTGCTTCATTTATGAACACCAAATAAAGTATCTGTGTATGCAGAGACATTTTGAGAGTGGTTAATCTGTCTAAGTAAAATCAGTAGGAAGCAAATTGTCATAAGAAAGTGCTTTTGTTCAGCCAAGCATTTCAGTCAGGAGTTATGTGCTTGGTTATATTTGCAACTACCCAAATGCACAGTGTAACAGGCATGCCTCCAACTACTAGCAATTTATAGGTTAAGAAGTATTTGAATTTCCACTCATTTTTTTCTAGCTGTTTTAAATGCAGAACAGCAACTAGAAACAAAGGGAGCATTTTGTGATTAGATAGACCTCCAAACAGCACTCTGAAGTGACCATAGCTTTTCAGCTTTAAGTAGTCTTCAGGTGCTAGCAGCCAACATGGTGTTCATACGTGCTGTTTGGAACAATGAGGCTACTAACACTGGCATTTAACATCACCCAGAGCCAACATAAGATAATTGTATAATTGAGGAAAAGTATCAAGCTGCCTTACCCTTGAAATTATGTCTCTCTGTTTCAGAACAGCTGATCCTAATCTAATTAAACATAAAGAGATCTGTCAAATTGTAAAGTTGATTAGGTTACTGTTAAAGGGGGTAACTCCTTTTCCCCTTTGGCAGAATCCCTTTCCACTTTGGAAGAATTGGTCTCAGGGGTTAAATAAACTTGTGAATCACAAGATGATGATTTAGCTTTGATGCACAGATGACAATATAGATCCTATTACAGAGTCGGTATCTCTTAGTGGAAGCTGCAGAATTGCTTATGCTTTCTTGGCTGAACTTTTGTGCTCTAAAAGTTAATCACTTTTCTTGCTTCAACAATGTGTTTATTTGTGTTTGAGGTGTTTTTAGTTTCATGAACTTATAAGAGAAAATAAAAGATGATAAAAAGATGAGTATGAATTGAACAGTAGGAAACAAATCCTGGCGCTGACATTCACCTGTATTCTGGCATCCAGACTAGCCATCCAGACTAACCTCTGTTAAAGGAGGAGATCATATATTCCTTTATAATTTCTAGCAGAAAATCCTAACAGTGTTCCTATGATTTAGTATTTTCAAGCAGTTAAAGAAAATAGGTTTACAAGAGGAAAGTAGGAAAACAGTCATTTTTCTTTCTCCAGATATAAGGAATTTTTATGTGAGGCTTTTTACACAAGGTCAGTTGCTGCTCTACTTCCTACCACAGACCTAAGCAAGAAATATAAGTTTGCCTGTAAATTGTTACCATTTGAAAGGCCAGAATCTATAGTTATAGGCACATTTTGGACCCACCAGCCCTCTTTACAAGGCCCTTCCGTTGGTGTTGAGTTTCCTTGCCTCTGCTGTAGCCCTGTTTGGGGATCAGAGCTGGGGTGACATGAGGTGATTTGCAGCCCAGTCCTCCCACCACAGCTATGACAGCACTGTTGGTCTACTGCCCCTGTGTCATTAGTGATGCCCTGGACAAATGGAAGAAGTTGTTTGCTTAGTCAGTCATGGATGAAACACTGAATATGCCTCTGATCTACGTTTGGTTTAACTACAAATTCTAAATTGCTTTTCCTTTGCATGGCTATGACTAGCTTAGGAAAAAAACAAGTATTGGTCTAAAAGTGAATACAGGAAAATACTGCGATGGAGAACTGACAAGGTGAAGAACGACACTCCAGAAATCATTCTCTCTCTCTCTCTCTCTCTCTTTTTTTTTTTTTTTTTTTTCCCCAGCTAAAAACATTGCTCATGATTTGAAATGTGGTTTGTGCATACTTACATGGTATGTATGTGTAAACATACCAACTGGACTTGGAATTATAAACCTTTAGCTATTAACTGTTTAACTACATCACCTTTTCTTGTGAGTGTTCTTTGAGGTTGCTCTTTGAAATTGCAGGGTTTCTGACAAATGTGGGCATTGTGGGTCCTTTTTAGGAAAAACCGTCTCTGACATATGTGCACTTGTACACATCTTATTTTAACATAACGTAGGAAGATGAAAGCAAGGGTAATGGTAAATAAAACACCTTTTCGTTAACTGTATGGTCTGCAGTCTCATAACAGTTGTTTCTAAATATCACATGCCAGCATGCTAAAAATCTCACAGAGAAACAGATTCCTTCCTTAATAAACAAAAAACAGCGCGTACTGAAGCAGGGGAGTTTGGTTCCTGGGCAACATACCTGTCAGTGCCCTCACTCCCAAGGGGGCAGGAAAGGGTCTTACAAACTTAGTGTCTGCATCTTTAGGTAGCAGCATTTTTGCTTTTAACAAACATCTTAATGGAGTAGTGATTAACTAGTAGTTGCATGTTGCAGTGGTGCAGACATCTGTGTAATGTTTCTTCTTACATTCACTCAGGAGCACAACTGAAAGGTTCAGGGGCCCTGGGAGGCAAAGGCCTCCAGGCAGCAATTTTTGCCTTTCTAGACCTGTGAAAGGAGTATCCTTCTCTGGGGTACCAGGGTAAAACAGTTGATACATGACAGAGGGAGAGCCCATGAACTGGATCTGGGATGCTGAGAAGTGCAAAAGGTACAGACTAGCCAGCTCCTTCTTTGGGGAGAGGTCGAGGGATAAGACAAGACCACAGAAGGCATTATATGGTTATTATTTTTATGATCTCCAGTGACAGATAACCTCAGGGTTAGAGGTGGAAAACTCAGTGAGCAATTAGCTGTCCCCTGAGAAACCCAGGATCTGAGGTACCCAGGATCTGGTCCTCCTGAATTTCGTAGTTCTGAAGGATTATAACCTTCTGGCCCAGTCAGAGGGAAATTGAGATAATGAATCTCAGTAGAAAAGTGTTAGGGGAATGAAGTCATGCTGCAAACCTTGACTTTCAGGATCCAAAGCAACACATTCTGCATGTCCTTACTCAAGGGGGTATTTAAAATGTCTTAATGTTTTGAGCAAGTAATACAATTCAGTGACAGTTTGGAAATGAAAATCCCTTTCTGAAAGCAAATGTATGGATAAAAGCAAGTAGAACAGGTCTTGGAGAGACAGTCATCCCTGAGGATGATCGGTGAGTACAACCACAAAGCAACTTTCTCCCTCCTCTCCCAAGTCAATGACGTTTTTACCGTTTCTTTTGATGGCTGAGACTTCAGCCTGCAAGGATATTCTATAGGTAAATGGCTGATTTTTCTTTTTATTTTTTATTATAAAGTTAATGTATACCCAGCCCTACACCTGGTCTATTTTGGTTACATACAGAAGCTTGTATCTCTTCCTCAGTGCTTCCTCTACAGACCTCTTTCTTTCTGTCTTTTCCCATGTCACAAGAAATGGGAGGTTTGAGGACTACTTCTATTTGAGATATTCTAAGCAATCATTAAAAGATGCTTTAAGGTGACTTGATGGCATTAAAACCTGGTAACATATCATAAGCTTTAAAGATGAGCATTTTAACAAACAATTATCCTTGATGTAGTCCATGAACTAGCTACAAAATCATCTTCTTGCCATGCACATTCACAGTAATACCTCTTCTATTTCCTGTAAAAAAAAAATATCAAATAAGCAGCTTTCCTGATGTGCTGGGGAAGCCATGACCATGGGGTATTCTAGAGGAACAAGAAATGTATTTTTTTCAGAGAATTCCCTGCTAAGACTCTCTTTCTTCCTTTTCAGTGCAGGGAATATCCATCTTGATGCCTTTACTAACCAAAGCTATGGCAATCTGTCTGAAAGGGTTCATCCCTTTCTCCTTGCTGCTTCTGTCCTCACTCTTCCTACTCCTCTTTCCATATTTACTTACAAACACTTCCCTTACTTCTTCTAGCTGACATTTATAGCCTGTGCCTATTACTCTTCTGAATCTCTGTTTCAGCTTTGCCTCATTCTCCATGCACCTCGTCTCTTTCTTGAACACATTTTTTCTGCACCTCATGGCAATGGTGCTTCTGATGGCGGCAGAAGAGAAAGCCAGAGGAATGATGGTACGTGACACAAACCTCAGGAGATGAGTCAAAACAATAAGGCACTCGATATAGGTAGGGAAGACAGGGATTGAACACAAATTGGAAAAATCTCCTCAGATGCAATGGCACTGTGTTTACACAAAAGCCTTTCAGGACATTAATACAACTGAAGCATTAGTAATAAGGTTTCTTATTAGTATCTGCTTTAAAGCTGTATAGTAACTAGCTTTTTTGTTTGTCTGACCTAACTGAACAAATAATAATAAAAATAAAGAAAAAACAATTTGTGTTTACCTGAAAAACAAAAAAGAAACAAAATTACGTTTAGCTTTTCAGAGAGTTGAAAAGGCAGAAGAAGGATATTGCACAGATAGAATGAAAATAATCCTTTAACTCCTAAATAACACGTTTTGTGCAGTGTTGTGGCTTGGTGGTTAAAGGGTAAAAAGGAAAATACTTTTTATTATGTGCATAAAATATGACAGAGTTTTGTACTTTTGAAATGGAAAGGCTAAGATAAATTGTTCAGATTATTATTTCCCAGTTCTTCTCAGGCCCTTGCTTTGTTTTATTTACATTAAGTAAGGATATCTCTGAAACAATATTTTTGAGCAAACTGTTCTCTGCAAAAAAGTCACCTAGCTCCTTTAGAAGAACATAGCAGCATCATATCCTCCCAGCTTGCTCTCCAGTTAGACAGCCTGACTCATGAACAAAGCAGTATCCTTCAGTGTGACCGTGTGCTTGAGAGGGGGCTGCAGAAACATTAAATCAGATGATTTAATGTTTCCAATTATAGGAAATGTATTTGGAAGGATGCCAAAATGCTAAATAGCTTGATAAGAAAGAAAGGTTCTTTGTTTCAATTATTTCTTATTGCACTACATGCTTCCCCTGCCACCACTTAATTAGAGACGAGAACTCTGCAGGAGATCCTGTTCTTTATTAATTTATTTTAAAGTTATTAACTGTACTTGCAACAGCAATATCAAAGCCTGAATTGAATGGCAAGCTCTGGGTGAGAAAAGACAATCCAGTGGGTTATGCCATTGTCTTGGGTCTAGAGAGCACTGGCCTCTCCTCTCAAAGCCCCCTTGTGTGATCACATTGCTTGGGCCTAGATGAATGGAGGTGTTTCCTTTTACTCACCTGGAAAATCATGCAAGTCCAGAACCATCATCTTTGTCTCCCTCTGTGGCAACTTCTACTTTAGGAAGAGTCTTTGAGGAAAACTATACAAAGAAGTGCTCAGTGATTATTTAAGAAGCCCTGACAGAAACGTAACACATGCACTTTGGTCTTCATCAACACAGTTTATTTCACTTTGTCACTGTAGGAATGGTTTTAACTTTGCACCCTGTTGGAAATCAAACATTTAGCCAGATGTCAAGCAAACACTGTCCTCCTCCAGGTAGGGGGAAAAGGCCATACTCTGTTCTGTAGCTCCTATCTTCCTCCTGATACGTGAATCAATGGGAATGGTAACTGGAAACTGAGATCAGGATTTAGTCCAGTCAATGTAATTCTAATTTTAAAAGAGGCTTTATGACATAATGCAGAAGAGGAGTTTGCTACTTCACTAAGGATTATGGAGTTTAAAGGGTCGCAGCTTTTTGTAGCATCTAGTTGATGGCATTAGGAGCTTAATGCTTATTTGGATTTTGACAACAAAATGTAGGTAAGATAAGAAAAAGAACCCACAGCAAAACCTACGAACTAATTAGTCAGCATTACAACAAATCACTTCACAGGTGAAGACATCAGTAGAAATGTTTATGCTGGGGATTTATCTAGCCCTTCAAGCTATCTTGTTTCTGGTTTAAAACACGAGTTTACTCACTGAAATATTCTGCTTGCAACAGCATTAGGCTAAATACAATAGGACAACATGTTCAGTTGTTTGTTTGTACAACAACTTGTGGGATAGGTCCTCACTCCTCACTTGGTGCAATTTGACAGGGATTATATGAGCTTAAGGGCTGTCTCTGTGTAATTAGTTGTCAACTAATTTGTTCCAAGGCGGGGCCACATGAAGAAAATTTTCACTAGTGATAGCTACCGAAATGTGTATTCTACTGCTCATGTTATCCCACTGCTGGCATTTGCATTTGTCCTTGGAGCACATGCTAGGAAGCTGCATACACCACAGCATCCTCATTACTCTGTGCTCTGGATGTGTAGGATTTTGCATAGGGTGTCTGTAGCACAGCCTGTCTAGTCCTGCGTAACAGACTGAATTCTTCTAGGAAAAAGCATAGCTTGCATTGGCCATGTAACAGCATTGCAAAGAACAGTGAGATGAAAGCTGATGGAGCCGAGCTGAGCAAACCTGGCCATACCTGCACTGTGCCAACATGTTGGATTGTCCCAGAGCTCACAGGATTAATTCAGGCTCAGGACTTGTTCCTTGCAGTTCTCCAGAGCTTACTCAAAATTTCTCTGGAGTACTGTCTCTTAAGAAAGTTTGGCTTTGGTGGAAGGCTATGTCTACAACACAGTGTAGTTTTAGCCCTTTTCTGAGATCCTAAGAAACTGCAGAGCTCACCGCTTCTGAGCATGCTCATCATCTTTGAGATCCAGCTCATCCAAGCAAGGCATTTAAGCCAAGGAGCCAATATTGAGATTCACAAAGCATGTTGTGGTTTAGGAGCATTCATCTTGCATACCTGGGGTTGAATCTAACACAGAATTCCTTGTGGAGGAAGAAAAATGGATAATTCACTTTCAAAAGCCAGTTGCTACAAATACAGCTGTGTTGTCAGAAATCCAGAGAATATCCCCAAGCACTGGACCTAACTTTCAATTAAATAATCATAATTACAAAATATTATCCTACCTACTTGTATTTACATGCAACAATTGCGTTTCATTATTTTTACTAACCATCCAGTAGTTACAAAGAGTCGTTTATGACCGCTTAACAGCCAGATTCTGAATATTTGTAGTGTAATTAGCCTGAAACAGTCTTGAATAATGTCCTGTTTACAACTCGAGTAATAAACCAAGAGCACCAGGGGACAGAAAGGCTAATTAAAGGGGACAATTGGAGAAACAATCCAGTGTTGGCTGGCTTGGAAGCATGCTGTTATTGTTCCTGTATGGGGTAGACTTATACTAAAGGTGATTAAACCTTAAAAGTTTCCTTTTTTTTTTTTTTGACTCACATGGCCTGATTCTCATTTGCAGCCAGAGTTCTTTCTTTACACTTCCAGTGGCAGTATAAAAAACTCTTTAGGAGGATATTTATTGCCAAAGCGGTCTAAAGAGGTCTTGGTATAAAAGGGCAGTAAAATTCAGACTGAACAGAAATGTTAATAGGAACAGCTTTCCTGCCCCTAAGTGCTCAGTATTTTCTACATGCAGTATTAATTCTCAGGGAATTAATATCATTGTTCTATAATGAACACAGACTGACTGTACCCAGATAAGTTTTGCAACTGCTGCTAACATCCAAATCCTTCTAAGGTCTGCCTCAGTTTTCAGTCACGCTGGAGTGCTCGGTCACCTCTCATAAGGTGAACTGGGTATCCATGATTAGGGGGCTCTTGCCATGCTTCCAAAATCTGCTTTTTATTGGGAAAACTATTCACTGTGTGTCTTCCACATCCATATTCATTAATAATACAGTTTTGTAGTTCTGTGTAGTTTTTAAGACTTCTGTCACCAAGTTTAGAGTCTCATGTTTTCACGTTTTCCTCTGTGAGCTGGAAAGATAGGATTATTTGGTTAAGCAACAGCAACAACAACAACAAAATGTTTTTATGTTTTTTTTTTTTTTTTTTTTTTTGTTTTTTTTTTTGTTTTTGTTTTGTTTGTTCCAGCCTCCATTGAGGCTGGAACAGAGAACACCTAGGAAAATTCATCTGTAGACCTTTCTAAGATTTTTTTCCATCCCTTTCAACCCAATAAACAGCTGGGGTAATAAAGTGTCAAATGTTGCTTTGTCTGAGTTGCAGAGGGGTACATTAGCCAGCATCATTCAGGATGTTTTGAGAGGCTGGAGATATGCTTACTGAGGAAAAGGTCTTCGGAAGTTTGCAAGCATCCAAATACCAAAATATTGATTTTTTAGTGAGTTAAGAGGTACGTAGGGGAATGGAGAAGAGTCTGCAGGTGTACAGATGTATAAATGGACACAATAGAATCATAATCACATAATGGTTTGGGTTGGAAGGGACCACAAAGCCCATCCAGTTCCAACCCCCCTGCAATGGGCAGGGACACCTCCCACCAGACCAAAGAAAGCCCCATCCAGCCTGAGCACTTGAAGGGGTGGAGAAGACCTTCAGTGAATGTTATTCAGTATACTAATCAGGGGCTAGATGCTGATATTATGAAGTTGTATTGTATGGCAAAAAAGAAGATGAGAAAAGAAAAATCAGATGAGAAATCTGAAGTTGCTGGATCAGCCAGGCTACTTGAAGCCTTGGCTAAACTAATGGGAGTGTAGATATAAAATATGGACGTGGGAAGAATATTTTACAACAGAAATATAGATTAGGAGAGTCTTATATAGGAAACAGTCGTGTCAAAAGAGATTTGTAGGTAATGATTAGATACAAATTGACTATAAATTCTGAGTACATTTTTTTTTCATAATAAATCAATTCACTTTTAAGCAAGTTATATGCAGGGAAAAAAATTCTTAAAAGGCAGGAAAAGTCATAGTATTTGCTCATACTTTAACAGTAGGAACTATATAGTTTTTATAAGGATGTATAAATGACAGAAAGTTGAAATAAGAAAGGGAAGGTAGGAAGTAATCTGTCTTCTGAGGAAACCCAAGTGCAGAATTTATGCATTGCTTGTGATGGGACTCATTCCCAAAGTCTGACCTGTTTAGGATCTGTGTATCTGTGAATCATCTTACACTATTTAAAGGTCTTACAGTTCAGATTCCAGGCTTGTCAGTACAGCAATTGCTTAAGGATAGTGGATTTTATTCAAACTCACCTATGGGTAACGGCAGCTTGTTAAAAATGATTCCCATCATACATTCCTCTGTTTGTTTTAAATATCAATATGATGAAGAGGCTGGCTAAATAGGGCAAGATATTATGGGAAATAACTCTCTTTAAAGGCTGGCAAATTGCCTCTATGTAAGCAGCACTAAATGCCTTTATTTTATTTATTTTTTTAATAAGAAAGCCTGTGGAAGCTGTGCTTTGGGAAGGCTCATGAAAAGTCACTAGAGGCACAACACTTTAAAACACATTTAGGATTGGAGTAATCCACAAAGAAATGGTGTGAAATGCTCACAGTACCAGGATTCAATGGATAGCTGGCAAAACTTCACAGGCAACAGTCTCTTCTAGGGGCTTAATCCTATAAATAAGGGAGGATTTTATTGCAAACTAGATTTATGAATATAATACTTATGTCAGATAGGAGAGCAGAGAAGAGAGATAGATTTAAAAACTTAATATATTTCTTGTTAAAAAATCTCATTGATTTTTATTTTTTTGAGACAGCTATATAAATCAGTAGAGAGCATATTTAGCTATTTTAAGATTTGGGGCAGAACACTTGCATCTTCTTTTTTTTTAGTAGTTACATTAATTTTCCCATTTCAAGAAAACCTTGGTATGGAATCTTTTAGACTCTTCTGTATACGTAAACATCTGAACTTATTCAGGTGGACTTTGCATAGTTCTTTGCAGCCAAGGCTTTGCTGGGTATCAATGTGTAGCAACAGCATTGAATCACAGTGTTTATAAGAAGTATTAGATGTTCAGGAAATAACCGATAGTCTCAGGGTATTTTCACCTTGAAATCGTTGTGGAGAATCCAAATTTTCAGTGACAGAGAAGTGTCAAGTGAGTTACAACCTCTGACAAGGAGAGGGAAGGAGTGTGGTGGCCGACTCCACCCTACAGCTAAGGGGGTCAGACTCTATCCCTCCAGAGGTCAATTCCCCCCCAGCCTTACTTCACTGGAGACAGAGGCAGGGACAAATGTCACTTATGGCCCAGGGCTGACAGTAGTTGCGTGCACAGGAGATCTGTCATGTGCTCCACAGTGGCTGTTGTGTCTCCATGAGGATGTGGCCTCAGACCCACTATGATTGTTTGTCTCATATCCTTCCAACATCTAAGGGCAGTGCTAGTCTTTTACATCCAGTAGAGCTGTTTTTTTTTTCTTTATTTCCCAGGCCCCTAGGGAGACAAAGAACCCATGACAGCAGTGCCATTGCCTGTTTGATGTTTCTCATTGCAACAGAGAAGACAGCTACGTTCTGTTTGCTAGCAGCAGGAGCTGTCTGAAGAGTTCACCAGGGAAAATCTGGCCCGAGAGGATCTGTGTCTATGCAATTATGTAGTACATCACTGTGTATACCCATAAAGACATTTATGATTCATGTCAGTACAGTGGATAGCAAGGTAGGTATAATTAGGCCAATAAGAGATGATCCACCTGGGGTGTGGAGGATTGTCTAATGCTGCCAGTTCCAAGGGGTTGCAATGACGTACTAATCCAGGTCCAGACATGCTTTAATCAACGCTATCTTTATTATATGGCAAACAAACTCTCACGCTAAAGCAGAGAAAAAACACCCAAGTAAGTAAGCCCTGTAGTGTGCAGCTCCTGAGGGTAGAGATCCTTCTGTCCCATCTGTGGAGCAAGCAGAAATACAGGCAAAGACCAAGAAGATACATTTATGGATGCTCTCCTGTGTACCCATCACAATGCATGTGAAGCCAACTGGAACTGTTCCCTCAGTGTCAAATGGACCAGCCAACGAAGCCCAGTGCTAGAAAAAGGGATCTCATGTAACAGCAAGAAGGTCAAGCCATCTGCTGGAGGTTTCCATGTCCATCCATCCTCCCCTCCCTCCCTTTTCCACAGACTGTGTCTGTGGGAAAGAGGTGACAGCTCTACAGCCACATCAGGCTGTGCCTTGTGACCACATTTCCTGATTACCAGTTTGGTTCTCATTCTGACTCTTCCTTGTTGCGGCTCTCCAGGCCTGTATTTTTGGCTGTGAAAGGGGACGAGCTCTGCTATCACAGGTAGGATGGCTGCAGCCAGTGCAAAGCACTTATTTGAGCAGATGTCACCTCAGCCATAGTGAGCTGGCATAGACCAGAAGTTTGAAGGGAAGCAGAGCCTGCAAAATGGCAGAGGTTAGCAGCAATGCTGAATCTGCACTTGCCAACCTCTTCCTGCTAAGGTCACTCATAAAGCTGAAGTATCCATGGCTGAAGTAAGAGTTGGAGTTGAAGAACTGCACCAGGGAGCCTCTCCAGAGACTGAGCACAGCCTTGCTCAAGCACTCCTCGTGGTCTGGGAAAGTGTCACCCATCAATGACAACTGTGAGAAGACTTAGTTTGGTGGGTGAGGAAGGTGATGTGGTAGAGGTATATTTGCTCTCGTCGGCAGGGAGGGAGCTGTTAGATGTAGTGGCTGCAAATGTGCAGGAAGGGGAAGGAAAATAGAACATTTTGTTAGTTCTTGCTGTGGGTAGGTTGCTGCTGTGCTTTTTCCAAATGATCACCAAGCGCACGTATTTCTTAATAATCTTCTCCCTGTGCCATTTCCTTGTGTTCAAGAGAACACCAGCAGCCGCAGGGAATGAAGTTCCTTATTAAATATTTCAAGTGGGGAAGCATGAGAGAGAAGTTTAGCAATAGTATTCAAGTTTTAGTTTTAAGAAGGAACACTTACCACTTCAGGCCTATCCCTGGCAGTTACCAAAATCACTTGATAAGTGGGGATGCTCCTGCAGACACTCACCTTGGAAGTAAAAGTATGATACAGTTTCTTTGTAAAAGTTTATCGGTCACTGCCTTCCCCTGTGGGAGGAGATGGGAGGAAGCTACTGCCTTACTGCAGAACTTTTGTGTTTTAAATTGTTTTTTACATAGCCTGGTGCTGTATAATGGTAGGCCTCTCCTATACATGTAGACCTTTGTAAGCCTGAACTCTGGGCCCTCTTCAGGTTGAAAACCACAAAAATAGCTGATCCCTCCAGGAAATTCTGGCCGCAGTCTCTAAGAGCTTACAGTCTGAACAAACAAACTGTAGATAAGGTGGGAGAACAGGGACATAACATTAAAGAAATGCCATTTATTATGATAAATGACTTAGCAGTGATTTAATGTATTGAAGTATTATTGTACAAATAAACGCTTGATGAATGCAGAAAGAGAAGTGCCTGAGGTAATAAAGATTTATGGATTCCTGGTTGAACCACAAGGATTAGAGAAGGATGGGAGTGAAAAAAAAATAGCTTGTTAAAGTGAAGATCACTGTTGAAAGGAGCTAAAAGGGAACTAACCCCTGCATAAGTGAAGGGAAACATCAGCTATTGTAGGTGGTAAGGCTCTTCTGCTTACAGCCATTGCTTTTCAAAACAGAATAAATTGTTTATCAGAAAAAGCCAACTGTTGCCCCATTTCATTTATTGATGGTAGTTTGGAGAGCAATTATGAAAGAAACACAAAACTGAGAAACAAAACTGTAATGCCAAAACATCACTGAAAAAGTGTAGGGAGCACATGCACCCAAATGTAATGGACTTACTTTTCACCTGAGAAAATTGTATCTCAAAATTCCGTCATGTAAAGATGGGATTTTTTGCACACTGATAGCGAGTCACAGACAGAGATGACAAAGAAAGAAGAGGTAAAATATTAAGCTTACACTGGAAAATAAACAAGGAAGTGCCATCACACTGATAGAAGTAGATAAGCTCACACTGAAGAGCAAGGTCACAAGAGACAAAATATAATTTAGTAATATAAACAAATCAAGTACAAAAATGAGGACTTTTCTGGCACACTGCCTAACTGACATGGGGAATTGCAAAATAGAAATTTTCTTTAAAATAACCAAGAACACTTTAAAAACTTTTACTTGTCTGCATTAAATAGATCATGCTGCATACATATTTAGGATAACAAAGCTAAATTGATTCACTGAATAAACTGTGTAAATTATACAAGGTAATTCCTTTAGGGTGATATTTTTCACTACATCGTGCAACTACACAGACCCTAGACACCATCCAAATTTTCCATCATCCCTGAAATAGGATTAAAGACAGTGTCAACCATTCACAGATATGACCCTCATCTGTGAAGGATTATTTGAATTCATATACATGAAGACTATTTGGGTAAGTATACACAATAAAAATGTTAAGCACATTTGTTTGAGAGGAAGGTAATACAGTGCCTTAGCTGTATTTCTTAGTACGAAGTTTTCCATGGAAAGGGCTAATACTTAGTGTTCACCTGTACAGAGTTTAGTAAAGGGAGCCTGTGATCATGACTGATTCCTCCAGGCATGACCTAAATGATCATGTTAGTGCTATGTGTAGGCAGAGACATAACAGTTCAGTGTCAGTAATAACTGCAAGGCTTGAGCAAGACTGGCTCCAGAAATGGCATAGACAACCAGACTCTGCTGTGCCTTCTAGCTAAGATGATGCTTGACTTCTTATTGGAAATTAGAGTTACACATGGAATAGAAGTAAGATTAGGTGTATAGTTATTTTTCTTCTTGCTTACTGCTCAGATGGATAGTGAGCTGTTTCTTCTTGGAGCCCACAATGTTCCCAAAGTATTACCTATTATTTACCACCAAGGGTTATCATTTATCATAGAGAAGTGGTTTCAGGGTCCTTATCCCCAGTAGTGTCCATACAACATCTTTATGACAGTTACTGACACAGCTCACCTGTTACCACTGATATTAGAGTATCTATTCGTTTGACTCACTAACATGATAAATACTCAGAACCAGGCACAAACAGTATGTCGTCAATAATGGAAGGTGTTTGGCCTCCCCATCTGCCTAATTCCTGGGAGGTTTTTGTCTGCCCCTGGAGAATGTATGAAAGAAAACATGTTCTATGGGTTAGGAGATGAGCAGGAATGCTTCGTAATGGAAAAGAACATGTGCATCATTGTTAGAGTGACAGCAATGAAGAGCAAAAATAGGGCCATGTTGGGTGATATCGAATGGCAGGAGGCCACCTGTCATCGCACTTAATCAGCCATAAGGCCTAGGTCTGAATGAGGACATAGAGTAAACTTATCAGGATAAATGAATTAACAGCATTGTTCCTAACACAGAGTAGGAAAAGTTCAGGAATTTGCTCATTACTTTCCTTGGTCCAGTCTGGGAGAAACTGGTTCAGCACTCCTTGAAGTGATCAGACAGGTTTCCTGCAGCTGTTTCTGTACAGGACACATAATGATCTCCTTAAACAAAACCAGAAATGCTTCAGCCTCTGGGCCAATCTTTTTTCAAACTCAGATGCCCACAGTTATGCTCCTCAATCTGAACTCAGGCACTTAAAAGAAGTCAGTGCTTTCAGTCATATATGTGCTAATCAGAAGTGGAGACAAGCCCAGAGCTGGAAGAATCCTCCGGGAAGTGCAGTGGAAACAAGTCTGGACAATTGATTAATGTGGAAAAGCTGACATATAGGAATGAGAACCAGACTTTCATAACACCCATTGCTAAAGTTTTTATTTTTCAGACTGTGAACAGCAGAGGTTTTGTCTGAAGGGAAATTTGAGTTGAAGTATGCACTAAATATCAGTTACATTTATTTTCAACACAGTCATATATTCTGTTCATGATACTTTCTGACATACATGATTTTTATTTTTATTGCACTGTTATTTTATGACAGGTACATATTTTGTACATTGTGCCAGGATGTAACTTCATCACTTATGAATTCTTTAGATTTATATATTTAAAAAAAAAACAAAAAACACTTATAAAACAAATTACCTCCCAGCATAGTGGACAAGAATCAGCAAGAACTGCCTCTAGTATGAGAGCAGAGCTTAGCTCACGACTCTTGTGCTTTATGTGAGACCCCCAATTCACAGGGTAGTCAAACATTATGATTATATTCCCCTTTACAGGTGAAAAGTTGAGCATGTCTTTTGAAAAGGTCTGGAGTACAAAAATGGAACAATAATCATGTTTCGTACATATATCCTTCCTGAGATAGTCCCACCGCACCATGACACTGACATAGGAAAGACCCATATGTTGTTAACAAAGCTCCGGTACACTGCCTGAAGTCATATTGTCTGCTGGAGTAAATATGCTCAGTTTCTTCACCTGTAGAATTGAAATCACAATATTTGACAGGCAAGGGGTGTTGTGAAGATGTGTTTATGTCTTTATCTCAGTTGGAACATGTATAAAACTGTCACAAATGCAGAGTGTTAAGTATGGTTCTTAAGACTAAAATAGCACTGGAGCTAGTAGCATTTATTCTCCTTCACCTGTCCTGTGAAATACAGGTTAGAAACAGCAGAAAAATGCCCTGACAGTTGGTTAAGGTTTATCTTTTAACCCATGCATTCAAAAGGTCATGTAGAAACTGAAACTTCATGGATGTGCAGTATTGACTTGTTAATGACAATCAGGTTGTTTTTTCAAACAGATCTGGATCAAGCAGTTGCTATGAGTTTTTGGTAGGTGTCCTCTGGACTGCTTGGCAGCAGCAAAAGAAAAAACCCATCTCTGGCTGGGTCTTCTGTTGCTCCCAGTTGGATCCTGGCCCTGACCCATCCGCTCACCATGGCTGGGGCTGCCCGTAGGCCTTGTTACCAGCACAAGCTCTGCGGTCCATGTTCAGCCCTGAGGGATGGTGCTCATGCGTGAGGGCATGGCCTGCACCAGGGCCACCTCCACTCAGCTCACCTGCTCTTTGGGAGCAGCAGTTGCTTCTGCCTGACAGACATAAGGAAGATAAGTAGCACCACAGTAGTTTACTGGACCAACCAATACTATAGGAGTGAGGTCTGCCTTGCTCTCCATCGTTATCAGTGTAGATAATACTTAGAGGAAAGCCATCTCCACTCTGGTGTGCTGAGCTCCTCCCAATGGCTGGGGAATGTTAGAAAGGCAGGTACCCAGTAACTCCAAGAACCAGGCCCTGATGTTGGTGGCTACACGTAGAAGATGTGCTCATTATACAGCCTTTCTGTTCACTTTGAAAAAGGGCTGGCCTGCCTTACTCTGCACCCAGTTGGATTATTAATTTTGATGTAATGTAGAAACACCCTGCTGGGAAAGTCCAGCCAAAAATAAAGTCATGCATCTGTGGCCTTCTTTTTAATTCCCAGTCAGCCTTCATTGTTGGGCTGACCTAATCATGTCCACTGGCTTCTTAAATTAGCTTGGTGGATCTGAGAGATGCTGTACTTGTTTCAAGAGCATTTTTAATTGAGCTAAATTGTAATTACTTGATGTAAAACTCTCTCAGGTAGAAATAGTTTATATATTCATTGGTATGTATGCATTTGAAGGTATGCAAAATGAATCCACGAATTTGTCAACTACAAGAAGAATCATGTTGCTTATACTGTTGATTACATATAATTAGGATTTAAAATATATGCAGATGGAAACGCAAACGAGCTCAGATTGAAATTACTCATCGCTTTCAGTCATTTTCACAGCAAGCATCAATTGTCAAGGTCTGCTTTATTATATTTTTTATTTAAATCCTCACTCAGACCTGAAAATTATTTTAATTAGATTAGATTATGGCAACAAATCTGCCCCAGTGTGGTCTCGTCCATGCAGAACCAATTAGTGCGTCATTCCACCACAACTAGTGAGACCAAGAGAAGGGTGTGGATGAGAGGGGAAAAAGGGAAAGCAGATGTGGTTCAAGATTTTTTTCCATTCAATTTCCAAAATAATTTCCCATTGTCTGAATTCTACTCCCACTGGTGTCAGTTGGAGCTCTGCCAGAGACTGCAGTGGGAGTAGGGCTAGGTCAGTGCATGACCTTTTAAAACCACATCCTCATTTGTTATATAAATGAAAGCTCTGTGAATTGCTTATGCTTTCTGCAATAGTTCTTGAAATTGAGAACTTCCAGGGATAATGGAACACCATTGATTTTGAGGTGGGCAACACAAATCTCAACATGGGTAACATTTGAATTTGCTCCTTTGGAGCATGTTTTTTTTCCTTTATGCATAGAGCTGTGGGGCTCATGCCACATCACCAGACTCCTTACCTCAGAGGGCTAAAAGAGCACAAGTCCTACATCCTATCACTTGGTGAGGTCAGAAGACCTGGGAAAATCAGAATAAAGTGGATGGACATGTTTGCTGGTAGTTAGCTACATAGAGATTGTAAGTCACCCTTTGTGTCAGAACCCTTTGATGTGCCATGTTAGGCCATGCTTGTGAACGAGCAATTTTTTATCCTTTTTCTCTCTGTTGGCATTGGCTCCATCACTAGACATAAGGGACAGAGATTTTGTATTACTTTTTGTTTTGTTTTTCTTCTTTGTGAGGAGAACACAGCATTGCAAGAGGGGGAAAGAGGATGAGCAAAATAGGTAAGAAAAACAGGTAACCCTCCTCACTTTCTTTGAGATAGAGATAGTTGGCCAGGGAGGATAGGGATTTTTAGAACTCTCTTTAAGGATTATTTTTTTTTTTACCCAATGGTTCTGACTTCCTTCTCAATTGTATAGTGTTGAACAAGAGGTGCTTGGGCTCCATGGGCTCCTTGACAGCACATCTTCCTAAACATAGTGCAGACTTTTTATTAAAGCTTGACTCAGACATGCAGTCCTTGTATGTTCTTTTGACTTATGTATAAGGGTAGGTAAATATGGAGGACAAATTACTATCTTTCCTATATGCTTCTTGGATAAAGAGATGCTTTGTATATAAATGACTACACACATATATCTATATCCAAGTACCTATATACATATATACATCTCTAGTGATCACTGGTGAACCTTTACTGATTGTTGCCCTGAACTTCTGCATTTTATATGACACTGTTTTCATCTATGTAAGTTCAGACAGTTTTGGGGATTTCATTATACCATGGTTTTCTCAGTGAAATACAACTTACAGAGCTTCTTCTGCTGATGAGGACTCTAGCTGAAGAATGCTTCTTCAAATAAACTAATTGATAAAAGAGAGTTGCATTCACAAAGAGAGAAAATGAGGAAATGTCTTGTATCACAAATGTGACAGAGAAATTCCATCATTAAGGGAAAAATAAAAACAAAAAACATTTTGCCCATGAACAAAATACCTAAACACAAAGCTCACTAACACAAGTTCTTAAAAACCTGAACCATACTGCAGAGATGGTTGGAATAATCCATGCTGGGAAACAAACAAACAAAACAAAACAAAACAGATAAACAAACAAATAAGGCTTTTAAATTTAACCCAAGACCTACTGAAATAACTTAAATGATAGTCTTGGGCTTTAGCCCAGCACCTTATTGTGGCAGCAGACATTTTCAAACAAATAAAAGAGTATCCTGTAGTGGAAGTTTTGGGGTGGGACCCAGGATTCTGCACACTCTGTCATCCCCAATCTCTTCTCCCAACGATGCAGTGTAAATCATTTAATCCTACCACAGCCTAGTTTGCTTATCTGCAGTAATGTGCTACCAAAAGAATAATTCCTTACCATTAATTAAAAGTACTGTGAGATCCTCAAACAGAAAATGCTGTAGAAGGGTGAAGTATAATTTTATTTGAAGGTATAAAAAACCTTGGAAGCTTACAGAACAAAGTTGAAAGGATTTAATGTAATCTGTTCAGAACTTGTTGTGTTTTTTGTTTGTTTTTTTTTGCTGTTGTTTGATTTCTTGCTTGTAAACAGGGTTTCAGAACTACTGGCTCTGTTGCCATCTCTTAGACTTCAGTACTGAAGAGAGCTGGAGAAGCCAGTTTTCCTAAAGAGAGACAGGTTATCTGCAGAGACTTGAAAGGTAATTAATTACAACAATTCATCTTCTTTATTAGGGTGCTCTTTATGATAAGAATGTGTGGCTACTGTAGGACACTGTACGTAGTTTGAGTTAGGCAAAGTTGTGTTTGTTCCCACATCTCATGTATCTGAACAACCCAGAATCCTGTTATTGAAGAAAAAACTTTGCTTTGATTTAAGTGATTGATTTAAGTGATTGTTCTGTCTGTTTTGAGGTACACATGGAAAGAAGTTTCAGTGAAAATTTCCCTCAACATGTCTAGGTGATATGCTAATTTGCATGTCAAGTTAATACATGATATCTCAATAATAAAATGGCCTCATTCGTTTGAGTGATGCTGTGTAATACTGTTAGGTGTGATCTTTGGAGCCCATATGGTAATTGGTGAGCTCTTTCTCTCAGACTTTAAAGGCATGGCTGAGATTTCTGTGAAGCAGAATCAGATCTGTAGAACTTACAAAAAATATTCTTGAAATAACATCTCCATATGTTACAAAACAGACAGTGTTTGCTGATATCTTCCATATTCTGTAATGAATCAGATATCAGACAGAGATATGGTGCAGATTGTCAGGTCCTTTTCCATGGTAGCAGGCCTCCTGTTGTCAGTTCTTAATGATGTTTATCTGTGTCTTTGTTCACTTTAGTGTCTGCTTAAAGACATTGGAGACCTTAATGTCAAGAGTTAAAATATTGCTGAGAATATATACAATTAGCTTTTCATTGTGGTACTTTGTATTCCTTCATTAGTATGGACTTCCTAATCTTCTCCACAGGTACATATGAGACGTTGGTGGCCTGTTTACCTTCCTGATGTGTTAGCAGAGTATTGCTACCTGCTGTGCTGTTAGGACAGCTTGTCCTGCATTTACATTGCAAGGGTGAAAACTCTGTGTCTTCAAACTAGCTCTCTTTTGTGTTACACTCATCTCTTCATCATCAGGCTAGCAACCTCATTTTAAGAAACTTACATAGTTCATATAATCCAGATGTCAGGTATGCTTTCTTTCCAGGCTAGGCCCTGCAGTCTTCTGTTACTTGACAAGTATTCAGGCTGGGAAAGCTGGTACCTGATGCTGGCAATCGATTGCCATCCAAAGGGCACCTTTCAGCCTATCTTGCTGGAGATATTCTACCTTATAAGCTGGCATGTGAGAAGAACCGAGTGCATCTCTGTCAGTGTTTTGGCCCAGAGACCCATCACTTGCGTGCCTTGTCTGCACAGGGCAGAGGGGCTCTTGAGGGGCCTCCTCTGGGATGGGGGTGTGTCTAGTCCTTTCCATGGGATTAGCAAACCACAGCAGGCATCTAGGGGGTCCAAATCTAGAGGAATGGAGTGCTCTGAAAGTTCTGAAAGTTTAGACACTTTCTGCCCTGCTTTAATTTCTGTAATTTCTATCTTAAATGATGCGGTTTACTTTGTGGGTCTGCACACTGGAAATTGCAATAGAAACTATAGCACTGACTGGTACAGGTGCATTATTTTTATTTTTTATTTTTTTCCCCTCCCTCACTATTCTCTAACAGCCTACTGTATGTCTGGGAGAGGTTAGTGCCCAGAGCTCACCATGCAGTGCTTCTGGAAGGCACAGGACAGGCAGGGTAGGGAGGTCAGCTCCGGCAAAGAGAGGGCAGGCCTCCTTGCTGTTTCACTGGCAGTCACCGGCTGTCAAGAGCTTAATGGAGATGTGGCAGAGAAACAAATTAGGCCATCACAATCTGTTTTGTATTGATCCACTTTCAAGCCCTGACAGCAAGGGCATGCCAGAGATGGGCAGGGCTGAGTTTGTGCTGTTCTCAGCTTTGGGAGCTCTCTGATGCTGCCGAGCTTGTAGATAATCTGCAAACAGGATCTGCACAGCTCGTATGCAGTGGTTTATTCCCTCTTCATGTCATCTTCTGGAGATGTCCCAAATCCATGAAACATGATGGTAGATGAACAACACCGTTTCTCCCTTGTGTTTCTGGAAGCACAGCAGAAAGTCTCACACAGATGCTCAGATACTTACATCACTTAAAAAGTATTTTGAATATGTTCTCAACTCCCTCCCCCCCCCCCCCTTTTTTTTATGCAAGAAAGAGATTAAGAGGAAACTTTTTTATTTTATATTTTAAGAGTAAAAGTAGAACAAAAAGAAAAATAAAAGCTATTGAAAAAAAAAAAAAAAAAAGCAGTGAATAATCACTCTCTGGCCTCCTCATGGGTCTGTTTAATTAATTATTGTTTGCCCTTACCGGTTCATTTCTACTCAAAGATTTTCTTTTGTTAGCTCTAGGCAGCATATGCATCCAAGCGGAAATTTGTGTGAAAGAGACTAAACTCGTAAACATCACTTCTATCCTAACTGGGAGTGTTTGCATTATTATAAAACAACTTTAATTATAGACAACTTTAAAAAGATACCATCACTCCAAAAGCAACTACTGTGTACTGAGCAAGATGAAACTCAGTCCCTTGCAATCAAAACAAACAGGCCATCACAAGACACTGAGGTTTTGAAATGTGCTACTTCTACTTAGGAAGGAACTGCCAGAAAATCTGATACCAAAAACATTTTCTGGGTCACTCACAAAACCCAAAGGTTTTTAAGGGTCTAGGCTCTAATAAGTCGCTGATTATTATAGAAATAATATGAATCTATTCAAAAGTTGCAGGTGTTTTATGTTTTCCCCTCTGTTCACAAGCCAGAGAGTCTTATCACAAAGCTTTAACAGCCAAAATGCTGCAACCACAAGGAAGTCTGGGTTCAGTTGCTCTTTCTCTCTGTTATTTATTACCCCTTGCTGTGGAAGTACCAGCTTGCCCTAGGGATAGACTGAGGTTCATGCAGCGCTGAGTGCCATGTGGGCAACAGGAGAAGACTCTCTCCACCCTATCAGTTTACTATGTAATTGGGAACAGGAAGCAATGGACAAGATCATCAAAAATGGAGGGCAAAAGGAGAAAGATGAATGAGCCATGGTAAAATCATATGGGTAACTAACCAGACAGGTGAGCATACAGTAAATGCATGCATGCAATACAAATGTAATAGGCATGGACAGCTAAGATTAAAATCAGGATGTGTCAGTAGTGTTACCAGGAAATTAATGTCTCAATTTGTGCTGGCTAACTTTTTTCAGAAAAGATGCCAGCACGTGCTTGCACTTCTGAGTGTGATGACTAGGAACAAAGAGATGAAGTGAGCAGGAAGCAAGTTGGACACATACTCTGTCATCTTTCTTAGAGACTTATGCTGCTAATAGCAAGGGATGCTTTTAGGGACAGAGTCTCTGTGAGGTGATTAGGGTTGCTGTTGATGAGAACGAGGACACATCCTGCATGTGCTTATTTACTGGAGGTCAAAATTTGCCCTTGAAGTTAAGACTAAGCATGAGGATAAACAAAGCCCAAGGTACAGCTCTAGGTGTCTTTGGTTGAACTGCACAAAACTAAACTTTAACTCATTAAAGGTTGCTTATTTTTTTGGTAAAACCCCACTCACATTACACTAGGGAAATATGCGATGCCTGCAAGATTTATGATTTTTAATTTTTGCACTACCCTATTCTCTTGGTGATATACCTGACAGGGAACTAGGAGTTGAGAACTGGTACTGGAAATAATATTTTATAACTGGGAATAGAAATAAATGCATGCTGAATGCATTTGCTTACCAGCAAGTAAACCAGTTCCATTCATAGGATGGAAGCCTTTACATGAGACTGGAAAAGCACTTGTTGTCCCTGTGTAGTGCCTTCAGTATCGGGAGCTGCAACTCCCATTAACTGACAGGCATATAGGCCTCACTGTGGTCAATATTGTTGAGCTTAAACTCTTCCTCCCTCTCAAGTGGGTTTGAAAAAAGCTCTTTTTTGATCTAATCAATATGGGTTTGGTCTTTTCATCGTGCAGGTAGAGCTGGATGCAGCAAAAAGTCTGGCTGTTCTTGCGAGAAGTCAGGCAGGCTTCTGGGAGGTTTGGCCCTACTGGACTGGGATGAGACCACTGCAGAGCAGTCGGGTGCAGTGCAGGCATCCCAGGTGGTAGGGCACACACCTGTAGGCTCGTTGGATCACCCCTCTGCCTCTTTTTCTTCTCTTTCCCTCCCTCTTTCTTGTTTCTTTTCTGGAAAGTAAGCTGTCCCCATTTTTGATTAGAGGAAGGTGACAGTCACGTAATGTCTGGACAGTTCAGGAGAAGAGAAATATTCAAGCAAGGGAGGGGTCTGATGCTGTGAAACACTTTCACTTTCTGGAAGAGATCCAGCACAGATTTATTTTTCTTTCATATCAAATACCCTGCATTTTGATTTCATGCCTTTGCCTACTTTGTGGTGAGAGCATGAACATGCAGTGGGACACAAAGGGTCAAACTAATCACTAGATCCAATCCATTTCTCAGTGGCATTTTCCCAAGAATGAACTTAGCTCACTGTATTCAGCAGGAACACTGTCTATGCGTTTGTGTTTCAGTAACAACTGGAACAAACAACCCCATATATCGATCTCTCTAGCTCTCACTGCTTTTCATCTCCAAGCTGTGAGACTGTATGCTTAATTGTGGGTCTATTGATTTGGTGGCAACTGTTCAGATGGCTTGACTGAATATCGAAAATGAAGCTCTTCTGGGATACATTTGTGTTGTGTAGTTTTATTTATTTATTTATTTATTTATTAATTTTTGTTGTCTTGTTTGGATCCAACTTTTATCTCTGTAACAGCCACCTCTGCTGATCACATACCAGTCACAACTGTATTAATGGTCTGAGGGGAAACTAATTCTAAATGTATTGTCTATCAAGTTCATATTTTTTCTTTAATAAGTTTTCCCTTTACACTGCAAATCTTACACAGTTTCCTGGATTTACCCCTCTTCAATTAGCAATCAAGCCTCTCCATATGCATGAGTGCTGAGAATCAATACCCACTGAGACGACTGTTCTTTATAATGATAAGAATAAAGCCGAGAAAAAGGTAGATGTAAGAGTTCATTTTAAAAGATTAAAAGGGAAAAGGAACTCAAATGAAGATGAGCAAGCAGCCTGTATGTTGATGAAGCTCAGGAAAACTCTGAAGGATTTTGGTCCTGGACTAGCAAACTGCATGTAGCAGAAGGGCATATGGGGGGGGGAAGGGGGGGGCACTGAAGGCGTCTACCACCACCTGCACAAACAAGACTCGCTGCAACCCTCAGTTCTTCCTGTGATCCAGTTGTAACTGTCACTAACCTCTTCCATGTACAAAACTCAGCAAGACTTTCCTTTCCAAAATGTGCCTGTCAAGGCTAAACAGATGCATGATTCAAGAATTAATGATGAAGATTCTTCAATTTTCAGAAACGTATTTATTTTGGGGTTTCATTTTTCAGATAATAGATGTAATATTGCCAGTGTTTCTGTCTCCCTGTTCTTTAGAGTTAAGTTCCAATTGTGTAACTATGAAGGATCTTATCTTTTCCATCAGAAAAGCAAAAATCCATTTCTCTGAAAGATTTTAATCTTGTCCTGATTGGTGCCTTGGGCTTGCTTATATTAAATGCTTCAGTCTGATTCTCTCTCTCTACCATGAGTGATGGTGAAGCAGTGTGATCACTGGCATTTCAGAGTGCAGTGGTAATGGATAAGCCTTGCAATTATTGAAAATGCTATGCTTGATCGCAGCTGGTCAAGCAGGCTGGTACATTCAACTTTCCATGTGGTTTTATTATTCAGAGTGAGATAAATCGTATAAGGCTCAGGAATTTCTTGGTCAAATTTATTGAACATTTAACTGTTGCCAGTGAACTTCCTAACTTTCTCTGGATTCAGGGCTATTAAAGAGAAGTAAACAGGCGGGTATTCAAAGACTTTCCCTCTCCTCTGCGGCTCTTCCCATGTTGTTCCCAACTGGAGATGAAAAGGAGATGGCCAAGAGAGCTCTGTCCCAACATGTATTACAGCTAATGAAATAATTACCTTACAATGTGGTTTAGTATGGAGTAATTGTAAAAGAAAGCTGCTTGGCAGCGTGTCTCAGGGCGAGTTGCTTCCGTGATGTTTCCACTCCTTCACCCAGGGAGAAGCTCAGCAGGAGGGATGGAATGATGAAATGCTGCGTGCTTTGGAAGTCCCGTCACTGGGCTTTGCACAGGGTGGTGCTAGTCTGTGCTTTCTAAGCCTGTGCTTTCTCTCACAAATATGCAAAGACTTTAGGAGTAGCCAGTGGTTCATGTCCTTTGGTGGGTAAAGATCTGTTGTTGGATATTTAGCCTCTCTCATATAGGACATCTCCAAATCCAATACCTTTTTTGTTACTTTTTGAGTGGGTGCCTAGAACAGAGATTGAGCTATTCCCTTGCATATTTTCCAAATCACTTGCTCCAGAGGAAAGCAGAGAACTGATGGCAAGGCTATGCAGGGAAGTCTAGGCAAGCCCTGCCAGCCCGTGATATACATCCTTTTGGGACTGACTAAAAACCAGCAGTCTCCAGGTGCAATAACAAATTGGAAGAACAGGCTAGGAGGCAGCCCAAATATCATGACTGTTTCATCAGATCCATGTACTTGTTCCCTCTTCTGCATAACTAATGGTCTCCTCTGGGCATGATTTCCCAAGTTTTAGGTAACAGGAAAGATTTAGTGGAGGGAGAATATCCTGGTCTTAACTGAAAGCTTCATGAAGGCACATTTATAATAATGAAGAACAAACTGAGCAGGAATGAATGTGCTATTAATCTATGAATTCTGGAAGGCTTAAAAATTACAGCACCACAAGCCAGGCAAACTGGTTATTAGATATGCAAATATCTTGGAAAACGATACAAAAGTAGAGGATATTTTGCAAACGCCAAGTCTCTTGTCCTGAAGAAGCTTGCAGCTGCAAATTATGAGAAAAATGTTTTGCAACTCTAGGCATAGAATTGGCTCAGAAGTTGAAGACAACAATCAGTGGGAGAGGAAAGATTAGCACAGCCTGATCAATCAGGAGCACGGTCTTCCAAATTTCCTTATGCATTTGAAAAATAAGACTGATACTGAAGTGAATATGTAAGATGCAAACATTTCTTTATAGGGGAAAAATATTAAAAAAGAAAAAAGAAAAATAAGACTTACAAGAGGCCTGGTGGAGATACATACGACAGGGCTTGACTGCACAGAACTATTCCAGATTAACTGTTCAGGCACTTTTTCCAGCACAATTCCAGGTACATCCAGTCTTCACCCAGTGCTGTGAGGTAGCTGAAGGTGTGATAGTTATTAAAAATGAATTAAATGATTTCCCTGCTGCACTTTTCTTATTTTAAGAGGCTTGTCCGATCACCCATTTGGCCTGTCTGTCCAAAGATCCATCAGACCTCTCCACCACAACAACTTTTGAATTTGCTGTTCCAAAGGAAATCTCCAAGATACCTCACTCCTACAGATTTTATTAAGAACAGAGGTTTGGTGAAATGGTGCCCCAGAAAAGACTTGGTTTGTCCACATAGGGCTTTGTCAACAATGTCATTTCCCCATCCCCACACCACAGCTTTTGAAAGAGGCTTTGTTGAGGGACCTCAGGTGGCTGAGGGGGCTTTGGCTGCTCAGGTGCTTACAGAGGAAGCTGAAGGCTACAGGACATGAGTCATTGGTAACACAGCTGCTCAACTGATGGCTTGTTTTCAGAAAAAAAAATATAGTTATTTTGGATGTCACCATCATGCAGTATGTTGCATTCAAGGACCTCAGTGTAACCTCCCCCCTCCACCTCCCCTGCAAAAACAAAACAAAACAAAACAAATCATATCCATTATTTCTAGAAGTCCATCCTGTGAGGCACAATTGACCTGTATTTGGGGACAGGGGAAAAGGAGCAGGTCTCCATCCTCCAGCCGTTACAAGAGCCAGACTCAGATCAGCAGGTCAATGTGCAGTTCTCTGTTAGGAGAGCACACCTCTTGGCAGCATGATGTGGTTGACTCTGAAACCAAAAAACAATGTTAGATGTGTTATTAGTCTTATTCAGTGTGACTGTTCCTGTCCTCTAGCTGTCTGTATATCTGCTCCATTAGTAGGTTTCAAATACCCTGGAGACCGCTGCAGGGAGCGATGCACTAGTGAAGCAATACTTTGCTCTGTTGTGAAGAGTCCCACACTTTTATGAGGCACACTGGATGTGTGAGGAAGCATCTGCTCTGGTTCTTTTCCCAGCATGAGGGGAGAGGGCAGTCATTGTGTACCAGAGCTTGAAAGCGTTGTGCTTTTTTTAAAGAATGAAACTATTCATTACCTTTGTTACCCTCCCTCTCTCTCTCTCTTTTTTTTTTTTTTTTTTTTTCCCTGAAGTTGTTAAAGTGTTGTGTTTTATTTATTTATTTTTTATTTTTTTAAAGAAAGGCCTGGAGCCATTCTGAGATGAGAAAGTGATCGTTGGTACCAAAAAAAAAAATAAAAATCACAGCTTCGTTGTACATTTTTTTCTTTCCCACAAAGAAGAAAAAAAAAAGAAAAAAAAAAAAGAAGAAAAAGCATTACTAATGAGTAATGAAAGATGAACCTGGAATGATTTGCCCCATTTCCACTGAAGATCCAGATGGGCCGGAAGATCAGTTTAACGTACCCAGCAATGAAAGTGCCCATTGTCTTTATACTGCAATATTGACATAGTATCATTTCCCTTAGTCTTTTGGATCCTGGAAATGCCAATATAAAAGTCAATATTCAACAATGTTTTTGTATAAGAGTTCCCTGCCTTGACTGGGTTTTGCTGCCTTCTCTTACTCCAGCATTGATAAGGGTTGCTCAGATGCTGTTGACCTTATTGGAGAGCCCACAAAGAGATGCCAGACATTTGTCAGTGCAATAGTTCCTTCAGTCAGTGTTCAGTGCAGTAAAAGGGCTGTATCATCTATTTTGACTTATAAATATGAACATAATAACTTGCTTTAAGTTGCTGTTAATTTCATCTGTGTTGTCACTGTATCCATCCAGTCACCAGCAAGCTAGCTGAGGGACCATGTGTGAGCACCACTTGTGAGTGAGTGACTAAGGCAGCTGAGCTGGCTGGTGTTTTCAGAGTCGTAACTCCTGCCAGCGCTGCAGGCACAGCCTCTTGGCTGTGTTTACTGATAGCAGCCAGGGCATTCAGCAGAGCTGCTGTTTTTTTTATGACAAGAGCATGTAAAAGCCTTGGATCATTATTCAGATGGGGAAGCTGGCCAATTTATCAGGTAAATGTGGTGTTAAGACACAGCATTGCAGGAAAGCAAATGAGGCAACCAAACAAAAGGTTGTAATTGCTCTGACAATGAAGGATTGGTGCAAGGTATCCCACAGAAAGAAGAGCTCATGCTTGTTTTTCCTTCCCATGCCAATGGATTCTGAAATATTTATGCTGTGGTCAACTATAATCCCATACTCTGGCCAAAAGGTTGGTACTCTGGAGGCGTGTGGAGGTGTGGAACAAACTTGTTGCTGGCTTATGCTTTCTGGACACATTTAATTTACGCATGTTGAATAGACATGACCTTTGGTTCCTTCTGTGGTTGCATGTCTGGACTGATCTAAGTAGTGACTGATACTTTCCTGTGTTTGTTTCAGATTTCGCACACCTTCCAGATCTGGCACCACCACCCCAGTGATCTTGCACACCTCTTCATCAGTCTTCTCAGTTCAATGGGTAGCTGGTAGAATCATCCTCAGACTCAGAAAAGATTAACCCATCCATACAAAAGATAAATCTAAATTGCCTGAAGTTTTCTATTATCAAGTCATCACGGTTGCTTTTTGTGTCCTGAGAAATGAGGGGATCATCCACCTTGTCTTGCTCAGAGGGTGTCAGTGACCTGTGTTCAAAAGCCTGAGAAATCTCTGCCCTATGATGTGCCATTGGGGTAGTACCACTGCATGAGGACAAGCAGACTGCCAACATTACCTTTAAACTGGATGAGAAAGCCCTTTTGGATTCACTGAAAGTACACACAACTTCCTATCACAGGCTGAATAGTCAGCTCAAAGTCAGATTGTTATTTCAGGTAACAAACAGTAGGAGGAAAAAATACATAGCCTACATTGCTGATCCAGTCCAAAATAGTATACATATTAGAGTGCATGCGGGTGTTCATGGTTATTTTGGGAACATGCATGACAGACATCGGATATTATGGGTCATTAAGAAGAAATTAATTAGAAATTAATGACCAATAAAATATTGTCAAGCAAGTCTGGTTAATCACACAAATGTGCACCTCTACACACAGTTAACACATTGGTTGCATGTCAGCCAACCAGTTGTGCTATTTCAAGGTGTTTAATACAGCAATGGTGACTGAAGCAGCATTTAACTCTACCACTCTTTCCCCACCCCAAGTCTTACCTGGACACAAGACCAAGTTGGATGAAGAAAGAGTAGGAAGAGTAGTAGGAACTAGTGGGGACATCTCGAAGAAACCCAAAAATTAAAGATTAGACAGCTGGGATGCCAGAGGGTGACATGATACAAGAACAGAGAGCACAAAGAGGCAACATGAGATAAAAGGCATAGCTGGAAGAAAAATAAGGAGACACTGAGGAAACTCATTGGAGAGGTCACACAGAGGCTCAGATGGGTGACAAAGACAATCCTAGGGCAAATCACATGAGGCCTGGCTAGAAAGAATGAAAGAGCTGGCTTTAGCAGATGAGGGATGCTAGTGAAGTTCACTCACGGATCAAAGAGGGTAAAAGCAGAGCAGCAGGGAGGAGGAGGGACAGTTAGGAGGAAGATGGAGTAATTGAAGGTGCTCAGGAAATGGTGACCAGTCTTGAGATGTGAAAAACTGTTTAATAAGAGATTGGTGTTTTTCTTTGTTACTGGAGGAAAATAACTGAAAATAACTTTGAATAGCTTCTTTCATCTATTACAGGCAATGTCTTTTACAAATAGCTAATTCTGGTAGGCAAGTATTTGAGCCAGGCAAACTATTTTTGCATTAAATCCTTGGACTACTGTGGCCATTGTTTTAATGACATTGTATCTTGGAGTGTATTCTAGTGACTCCCTTAGTGCAGTCATTATTCACTCAGTACACCATGGATCAATTATCAGCAGTCAGTATTCATACTCTAGTGCCACCAATGCCAAGATATTATTATGAGTCTTATTATTAAGTGATTTGCATAAATCTTTAGCTGATGAAGTCAGATGATTGTGAAATCTTTACTGTTCAGTAAAAATATGCAGTTCTCCCAGCTGTGGAGCAAATATTAAAAGCAAATATGCAAAGCGATAGGAAAAAAAGAAATAAATTAGAGTTCCAAATACATTGCTTGGAATATTTTGGGACTTGGAAGCTCAATATTTAAGCCATAATTTAGTATTTAAAATAATGTAGACTTTAAAGTCTGCTTTTGTACATATTTATAAAGCAGATTTTGCACCTTGTATTCAATGAATGTTAGTAGTCATAAAATTTAAGAGCATGAATCTTGATCTGAAAGGTAACCACAGATGGCAAAAATGATTTGAGCAAAGATCAGAGTAATGTTCTTGTCTGTTTGAGCAAAATTCTTTTAAAAGCTTGTTTAAAATATATTTGATCTAAAAATGTCATTTAATTGCAACAAAGGGGACTGCACCTGATATAAATGGCTAGTCACAACTGAGTAACTTAGCCTGAATTTAAAATATTCAGTCAATTAGACAGGGAAACCAAGGGACAAGGTGAATGAGAATGTGCGAAGTTTTGTAGAAATGAGACATCTAAAAATAAAACTGAATTTGAATTCTGTGGTTCTGGTTCCACTGAGAATTAAAAATGCAGTCTATGAGTTTAAACTATGAGTTTAAGAAAGGAGTGGATAAGTAAAATAATTCAGAGAAAAAGAAGTCCATTGCACCCATTTAGCCCAGCCGTGTGAACTCAGCTTTGCTGCTCTGTCAGCCCTGCTGGCTTGCTTTCTGTGAGATCTCTGATTGAACTGCAGCCTGAGCAGTCCACTGCTGCTTGTGAAGCCATGCCTTAAAATAATGACTGACCTAAATGTGTAGCATGGATATTTACCTTTAAACGTATATGGTGACTGAACATAAAATGCATGCTTGATATTTTGTAAGCCAGTAGCTAAATTTTACTGAATTTATTTTCACATCTCATCCCATCTTCTTTCACAGAGTACAATTAAAGGAGATTTGTATTTATAAAACAAACATTGCAGCACAGGTTTAGAAAGCAGACAGTGTTAAACTGATTGCTTGTCACTTGTAGTAACTGAGGAGGTGGATGAAGGAGGTGGAATAGCGATGTCATTATCTTGATTTAATGACTTCTCTGACACAGCGTAGAGAGTTCCTAGACAGGTAAAAATGTCTCTGTAGTAAAACCACAAAGCAGACACGTGCTTTGTCTGCTGTTTTCACTAAAAACTGTTTTCAGCCTGCTAAGTTTTATATCAGAGTAATTAATTATTGTGGAGGTGGCAGGCTTTGCATGGATTCTCATGATCTGGAATGCATTATAGTGACAAAACAAAACAAAACAAAACAAAAAACCACCATATTTTTTAGGTGAAATCACTGGAGACTAATTGCTCACTACCCATAAATTAATAGGTTGCAGGGTAAAATTTGATCACTACCAGAAAAAGATCTGCAAATGGGCCCTAACTGCTTTCTCTGTACAGTAATTTTGTTCGTGGACTATAGAGAGTAGCTGCATCCTGTTGTTACAGACTGTTTTTACCATTGTTGCTCTCTGCTCTCTTTACTGTAGGCACCTTGGATATTTTTACAAAAGCTAGAGTCACAACTTCAAATGCATTGTAGACACAGTTAAATCCAGATGTAGACTTTCCCAACTGTATCATTTATCCTGGGGCCTGTGCCCCAGGAGCTCTTTGGATGCAACTTTAACTCCAAAGGCAAATTTACAATTTTCCTGGCTGGTTGTAAGGATCAGAAAGTCCTATTTGGTATCTGATTGGTTTCTCTGCCACACAGAGGCTAGGGAAAAAAAAAAAAAAAAAAGACAACAAAAACAAACATACAAAAAAATCTCACTCCCAGCTGTTTACCGAGACTCCTGGATTTTACAAGGAGCTCTAGGAACAGATGTCTTTACATTTTAGCATAATATTGACAACATTGCTGCATCCCTTCTTGCAATGCTGGGACAGTGATTTTGTGAAGATGCAGAGGGGAATGTGCTACTCTCACTTTTGTGCTTAGAACAGCAATATTTTCCTTACCTTTTGTGGAGAATGAGTTTTCATGAATGTGGAATTTTGCTGTGAGAGAAAAAGAGCTATTCACAGAATTAGTTTTTGATGCTTCTAAATAGTAATGTTTTTTCTTTAAAATGTCAACATTTTTATTTTAAAAGTATTTAAACAGGTTTAATTAATATTTTAACAATGAAAGTTCAGATTTTAATTTATTTTTTTTTTAACTAAAGCAATTATTATTAGAGATAGATTTGTTATTAGAGATTATTAGAGACAGAAGGAAAGGATGAAATATTATCAGGTGGTTCAATAGTTTGAAAATGAGCTAATCGAACAGTGTCTTGGACTGATCCAAATGATTTTTTCTTCTGCTTAAAATCCCCTTGAAGTCTTAGGTTGCATTACTTTAGAATACTCCTTCCACAGATTGTTTTGTTCAGCTCTCAGTTAAAAGATTAGAGATTATTTATTTTTTTATTTATTTTTAATCCAAGGAGGCTTTCCACCTTCTCTGTCCTTCTGTACTTTGTTAATTCTGAAAAGATCACAAGCTGACAACAGTAAGGCTGGGAGCTATTATTAGCCCTCAGTATTATAAACATTGTGATGGGCAACCACTCTAAAAATCTATACAGGGATCTATGCATGGAGGAAACAGACAAAATCTCTTGAGTATTACAGGCTCTTGGGTTTTGTCCAGGTGAAAACATCAGTGCAGGACTGCCTTATACTTCAAAAGGTGGAAGAATAAGAAAACAGTAAAATTTGTGTCTCATGGAAAAGAACTTGAGGATAAAGGTGTTTCTGCAAGTAAAGGAGCCCATGAAACCCATAAAGGTGAGTGGTGTTTTTTTTTTCCAGGTCTACATTAATATGTGCACAGCTGATCCCAAAAGACAGTGCAGTCAATGGCAAGTCCCTGCTAGGGTCATCAGCACTCCTTGTTTGCAGCTCTGATGCCTACTGTGCCAGCATGGAAGATGGAATTAGGTATTTTCTTGTGAATTTCACAAGTAATAAATTCTGTGCCAGGGGCCTGGAGGAGAATAAATTTTGCCCTGCATTTTGATTGCAGAGAACAGAAAAGGCCTAATTTCAGGTCACTTCTTGTGGAAATAAATGTATTTTTTCCCCTCAGATGACTATTGATAGACTTCCACCTTGCACCTGCAAGGTTGCCAAAGTGGGAGATAAACTGTAGGCTATAACTACTAAATTTTTCTCAACCTTTTAAGCAAGTACAATAAATCTAATCAGAAAGGTTGTTTCTAACTACTGATTTAGCCTGTCTTTGCCTTGTAATCTGGACTGAGTCTCCATGACCTTCTAACAGATTAAAGCCCTAGGAGAGGATCTGGTAGGTTCAAATCATTTTTTTTTTCCACAATTACAATAGATTTATGCACTCCAAGGGGATACATCCTAGCTTGTCCATGATGAAGACATTTTACATGAAAGAACAGATTTTTATTCCACTTTTCTAACATATGAGTTATATGCACTCATCTAATGTTTCCAAGTATTCATAAATATGCTCAATATTATTGCATGCCTTGCAATAACCTGTTGTATATGAATCTAATCAAATAACTAACTTCCCCAAAATGTATGCCAAAGATCAGTTAAGTGTCAAGTTCATTGGTGGAAAACTACCTGAGCATCAAAGGAAGATATATACTCTTTAAAAAATAAAAAATGAAAATTGCTGAGCTTGGGACTGGCTCTCTCAAACTTACAGTAAAATAACAACAACAACAAAAACACATAGAAGTCGTACTGGTGATTTTTAAAAGTGTTGGTTTTTTTTTTTTTTTTTTTTTTTTATTTTTTCCTATTAATGATACAAGCAACTTTAAAATGTCTTCTGGATGCCAGAGGATCCCAAATATTGATAAGGCTTACACTTATTTGTGTCAAAGAGGCTAAACACTATCTAGGTTTTTATTTTTCTCTCTGAAGGAGCTTCCCATCTTGGCAAAGCACTTGGGCATGTAACAGATCCCTGAGTTGAACTTGATTTCAGTGGAATATGGAGAGGTGCTTAAATTGTCTGTTGAATTGGGTGACTCTGAGGAAGTGACTTTATAGGGGCCAGGAGAACTCTGAGATGACACAGGAACAGGACACAATCACTGACAGTAGTTGTATGACACTGAGGATGTGTGCAGCTGTACTGTTGTCAGGCAACATAATGAGAAGCTAAATAAGGTAACAGCTGTGTGTTACCATTTTGTGTATTTGTGTGCTGTAGGCCTAGGTTGATACAGTGCAATATATTTTGCCATAACTTTGAACATTTTGCTGTTGTGCACTCATTTATGGATCAGGGTCTGAGGAACCAGTGAACTCCTCCTTACAGTTAACTTCCAGCCTTGTTCCAGGAAATTAATCAAAAATAATTTGGGAAAGATAGACAAGCCATTCTGCAACACTTAGAAGTGAACTAGATTAGCGAGAACCACTATAAATGAAGAAATTTTAGGGAGGCTTTTTGTTTTGGGGCTTTTTTTTTTTTGCTTTCCTTTTTATTTTTTTTTTTTCTTTTTGCTGAGGCAAGATTTGTTTTCCCTAGTGTGCACTTCTCATCACATTGTCCAGACCATTTAAAAAGAACAGGCAATAGATTTACCGCATTTCCCTCAGGAGGCTACTCCGCAGTCTAATAGACCTGACCCTTCAATTTTTTTCCAGCTGACACTGAGCCAATGTTTTCTTTGTGCTATTTCGGCCGAATACTTCAAGCTATACCCTGTGCTGAATAGTGTCTTGGCTGTTCTATGCTCTGAAAATAATTAAAAAGTTTTATTATCCTTTTTCTTTCTCACTTAGCCATAATAAAAATATTTAACTCCTATCACCACTTGTCTTGAGTTGCCTTCAGTCCTTTCAGATGTTCCAATTTCACTTCACTGACTTTTCTCCACAACTGTGTTTCTTAAGTCATTCCTCGTTTCTACACTTCTAACCTTATGTGCTATTAACATCCATAACAGAATATACGAGCTGTGGCACAGCCAGTGATCACCACTAAATAGGTGTCCTCACTCCTCTGCCTATTTCTATGTTGAGTATTGTGATAAAAAAGGAAAGGTGCTGTGATATACAGAGCCTAGTGTACCATTGCTTAGGCAGGATCCTGAAGTGCTACTCCTAGCATAGACTGTTATTAACAGCTTCCATGTTACAAGGACATTTTTACTTACCTTTTTATTTCTGCACTATGCACTTGAATCTCAGAGAGGCACATTCTTTTCCTTTCTCTCTACATAAGCTTTTAAATGTCTTAGTTATCTGCCTTTCCTGCTATAAACTGGTAAGAAAATGGTAGACAGTCATTTCCTCCTTGTACGATTGTATGCACTGCTGTATCTGAAAAGGGTTGACTCATCTCTAATGAGAAGGGTTGTATTGCCAAGGCTGAAGACCTGTCTCACCAAGCAGCAGGCCTCTAAAGCCTAAACTGCCCTAATCTCCACCCTCCTCAAGTGCTTCGCCATGGATGGCTGCACACCGTGGACTCTGCCATGCTCTGTTTGGGGATAATCCTGAGGATTAACAAACCCTTCAGTTTCATGTACAGAGAAAGCCGCCTTAATTTATGTTTTGTAATCACACTTGTCTGGCTTTAGGACAGATTTTTTTTTTCATCTTCAGAGTGCCTACAGTCCATTTTCATGTGAAGGGGGCTGTATCCAGAGAGACAGCAGTATTGGTTCCAAGCCAAATATCTGGGCTTGCTAAAAACCATCTAGGTAAAAATTAGTTTGGTATTCAGACATCTCAGAGGCTTTCAGATTTAGACAGCAATTGAGCAGATGTCTTTAAGGCCTAGTCTAGCTGCAGACTGTCCCTGTTCCCTGTCAAATTTAGTGTAAACCTGCACCATACTTGCATGGGGACAGTGCAGGTAGTGGCACAGAGGAGGAAATCCTCAGCTGAAGATGGCTTCTAGAGGGGTGGCAGATGCCATCTAAGCCTAATTAAGCAACCCTGCTGCTGAAAAGGGAAACCAGAGCCTCAGACACTGAAAAGTGGCAGTTTGTGGATGAATTGTCATGGGTCTTCAGTGCAGCTCTCTCACTCATCATAATTGTCATTTCTGTTATGACTGCACTTGGCATTTTCCACGTGTGGAAAAAGAGACAGTTTAATCAACAAAAAAAGCCTCTGAAGCCAGACCTGCTGCTGCAGGCCTGTGCAGCCTGGCTGTCACAGAGGTGGAGCTGGGCTGGCAGTAGTGTGTGTGGTGGCATCCGCAGCACCCTTGTACAGGCTGGTGGGCAGATGGAGGACACCTGCCAGAATTAATAAAGCCAATTGAAATGCAAAACAATAGTGTTGCCACTTGGTTGCAATGTGGTTGTGAGTGCAGAAGAAGAACAGAGGCAGCATTATTTAATGATCATTTTTTTTTAATAAATGAAGCCAACATTTAAATGAGCCCCAAATCTAAGCCTTGAACATGGTTGGTGGCAGTGCAGCAGAGAGATGGGAAGAGAAGGGCTGGAACTGGAGTTTAATGTGCTTTCCCTTGTTCAAACAGAAGATGCCACCCAGTTTCCAGGTCTTTCAAAACTCAGTTAATTTGAGGTAGAACATTTCTACGTTCTTAATGTCTGGCCAGCAGACAACTCAGTGTCTTGTATCCCTCCCAGACAAACAAAATGATTTCTATTCTCACCAGCAACACAAGTTTGCAGTTTCTATATAGCTTGGTGGCCGTGGCTGGTCTTTTATCATCCCTTTCACCAGTGCTCTGCTGTGGGGATGATGCTGCACAAGCATGGCACTTCTGCTTTTCGCCTCCAGGCTGCCATGGTACCACCCTTCAAATGCCCTGATCTCTTTTTTTCAAACCTCCTGAAAGTAGGCATCCCAGAGGGCTGAAGCAGTTTGGCAGATCAGGACAACAGCAGGGAAAATAAAGGGTCTCATTGGTGTCCAGCTCCCCTGACATATGGTAATGCAATTACCAGCTGATCAAACAGCTGTACCTCACTGAGGGCAAGGAGCAGGGGAGGCAGCAGGCATCTTGTCACTGGCCTCTTGTCCCAGCTTCTGGCTGACCCTCCCCAAAGCTGAGCCTGAATTACAGGGGCTGGGAGCTGGGAATGCCTTGCCTTTGGCTGGACATTCAGCCCGCCCTTTGTAATTTGTGCCAAAACCCTTTTTTCTTTTGGCTTTTCCCTTTGTGGAAGTGTCAAAGGGGCCGCCTGAGCAGCAAGTGAAAGGAGAGGCAGCCCTCCATGCCCTCTATGGCTGCCAGGGGTGCCGGGTGTCCTGGGGGAGAGGGGCCTGGAGGGCGTCAGTCAAAACAGGACAGGCCACGGGGAGGCTCTGGGGCAAAGGCGACTGTGTGCGGGGGTCACAGTTCAGTGCCATAAAACGTGACGCACTGGGGGACATGTCACACATTATGTTTGTGTCCTCGCCAGCTAGTGTCCTCTGGTAAGAACAGCTTGTTTAAATTAGCGATGGTCCCCGCTGACAACACCTGGGAGAAAAGTGCACGGTGGGCATCCTCCACCCATCTCAAGAGTCTTAGCAGAGGCAGGGAGGGAGTATTTTGGCTGGGAGGAGGGACAGCACTGCAGCCAGAGCTGTTGGTCCTGCAGCTGCTGATGCTGGGGCACCATGTGGGGAGGAAACGGGTCGTATCCCTCCTCTGGCCCACGACAAAGGAATAGATTTAAGAGAAAGAAGGGACAAAATGCCCATGAGAGCAGGAAAAAGTGTTTTATTGTAAAAGTGATGTGAGGGTAGAGCAATTATGCCCTATCTTTAAAGGAGAGTGCTGGCGGAAGTGACTTAAACGGAGTGGTGTCGTTCAAGCGTTTGAACCTAAGATCAATAGATAGGGTTTCCTCAGTATCTTCAGTATGCCCTTGTTCAGCACTTCCTTGTATTTACTGTAGGAAATACCTCCAATATCTCAAATACTGAGGTTATCTGACTGCAAACACTTATTTAGTCATCTAAGTAACTTGCACCAGGGCAGAAAATGAGCGGTTTAAGCCATGTTTGTCCCTCAATCCCAAAGGGGCTCGATTAGGTTTGCTAAGAGGTTCTGTCCTGTGAACCTCTATATCAGTCACCCCTTTGCTCCTACCCCCAAGCATCACTGGGACCCATAGGAATCCCTGCTCTGTTCCCTTCCTTCTGGTGATGCGAAGTTTCAATGAGACAGCTGCTTTTAGGAGAGATCTGACTAAAATTGCCTTCACACAGCCCTTGAAGCACTGCCTTTTTGTCCCAAATATCTTTAGTATCAAAAGCATCAGATTAGAGCAAAAAGATGTCAGAAGTGCAGTGAGCACCTGAGCAGCTCAAAAAGCAGCATCTTCAGGAAAGCATTTGGGGAAGCACAGATGGCTTTAACCTGTTGGATGTGCAGATAGCAATGTCAAACACCCACAAGGCTGAGCCAGCTAGAGGAAGACACACAAGTAGCTGTGCTTGGTGCAGCTCACCCAGTCAAGCAGCTCACCATGGTATCTGGGATGAGTGGTCCACCGATGGCCAAGCTTCTTGGTGTGGAGAATGGAAAGATGTCATGAAGGCAGGAGTGCCTCCATCTCTTGAGACTTGGACTTGGATTGAAAATTCCTCTCTCTCTTCTCTTGAAACACAAACCAAGCTTACAGAGATGGCTACTTTATTCTGAGAAATAGGCCTAACTATGGAGTTAGAAGAATCCTAATGACTCTAATAGCTGTACTGTTTGATCAACACACTTTAATAAGCAGGAAAGTAGCCTGCTTATAGTCCTCTGCCACAAGACAGTTGGCAATGATTACTTATTACAAGTGTGTACAGAATGTCACAAGCTTTCCATTTACAGTAGAAATAAAGGGAGAATGTCTCTGGTCTTACAGACAAATTGAGAACGAAGTATCTATCAAAAAATTAATGATTGAACAGCACTGTTAAATTTCTGCCTTTTGTTTTATAAACAAAATACACAGAGCAGTAACAGCTCACAGTTCAGGAAGGACACAGCTATCCCCTGTGCTGACAACCACTTATGCTCTATTTAACACGTGGAATTTAAGTGGTGCAGAAAGTACACTTGGCCAGGAGTTGCTGTCTGAAAACCTTTGCAAAGGAAAATGCATTTGTTACCAAAAATTAGTATTCAGTAGGAAATTTCTTAATATTCTGCTGAGTCATAGATTTCCCTTCTGTTCTCTAATTAGACATCAAAGGAATGTCTGTCATTTAAATTAAAATATACTGATTGAGATCCTTTGAAACGAGCAGCATGCTGTATATAAATAATTAGTCATGTTTCTTTTTGTTTTAATCTCATTAATCTACTGTTGAAAGCCATTGTTAAACATGCAGTCTGACATTGGAAAGAGTCCTGTTAACTTTCACAGGCTCTGGAATAGTCTCCAGCGCTCAACAGGTTGCGTTGATGGAATAACACCCATGATCTGTATTACTCACATATGTCCACAGCTAGCTTGAACAGGCTGTGTTTATTTTGCTTTATATGTGGCGACTGGATAAAAATGAATGGCTTTCAGTATGCAGGAACACAGAGAGGATAACCAAACTATGCCTCCCAGACTTGGGGTCTGTGCATTACATATTACACTTTACTGTAGGGTATGCGCATGGCAAGGGGAGTCCAGAAGACCCCTGTCAGGGAAGAGACTCTAGTTGGCATTGGAGGCTTGCAAAAATCAGTGTGGGTGGTGAGCCTGCACAGGGTCAGAGCAGAGTGACAGGGGGCTCCTTGTGTTTTCTTTCAGCAGGCTCCTCTGCCACCTACCCCTGTCTTCCTGGAGAACAGGAAACGATCCTGGGGAGGGGGCTGCCAATGCCAGGGGCTTCTGCCCCAGTATTGTCCAATTTTGGGGGTAGAAGAGCAAAATTACTGCTGGAGGGATTATTCTTTTTGGTGCTTTTGACTGAGTTAGAGGCTGAAAATACTCAATCTCACATGGAAATGGTGTAGCTGGGACAACTACCTCTCAAGGCTTGCCATAAGCCCTCTGTACCAAATACTTGTCCTTGGAAAAGCTCATTGGTCATGAGCAAGAAGGGGTTTAACCCTCTTCCCCTCACAACCAGTCCCCTCCTATTTTCTTCCCCAGCCTTGTTATAGGAAATCCTGAATCATGGAAGCATACTGACTGGCTGGCCTAAGGCATACTTACTTGTGTAGGAGAGATCTTGCACAAAGCAAACGTTGCTGCAGATGGGAGCAGCAGCAGGCTGCTTCGGAGAAGAGAGAGGCAGCACTAGGAGTGACACATTTGGGGATGAACCCCCTTGTGTCTGTGTGTGTGTGTGGCAGGGCATGGCAAAGGCCATTTAAATACCTGCCTGTCCATCTCCCTGGGAAGCTGTAAACGCAGATCAGATCAATGGTAAAGACAGGGCTGGCAATTCAGGACCTTTACAGCCTTACCGTTGCTTTTTGGGGTTCATTTGCTTAACTTTTGTTGGTACAGGAAGTTAAACAGCAAAAACCATGGAGAACAAAGGAAGCTCTAAAAGAAGGGATGGTGCTTACCTAGCAGGGGTGTGGTAACTGGATGCAGATAAAGTATTTTTAAAATGGCAGGCAGCACATAAGTCCTAGGTATTGTCATCCAGCCTATTTTCCTTTTAAAAAGATTGTGTAACAATTTTACTGCTGAAAGTATAATAACCTACCTTACTGTGTCTGAATACATCAATTAAAAGAATCCCAGCTGCATTACCAAACCCCTTCAGACAACATTTTTTGTTGTTAGTAGCATTTGCCGTTGAACTGCTGTCACTTGTTCTCACAGTTAAACACTTGTTGTTTGATGTATGTGATACACAAAAGAAAATTATTGAATAGTGTTCATTACTGACATGCCTGCTCTGGATCTCTGAATTTTGGAGGATGTTAACAGGTATTTTTTTTCCTGATACTTTGCCTTTCTTTCACCTTGTCACCTAACCAGGATCAACAGAACAAAGTCAAAACTAAGGTAGTAAAAGTACATTTCTGTTCTGTTTGATTTTTATCTAGTAAGAAAATCTTAAACTCTCATGAAAAAAAAAAAAAAAGTATAACAGTACAAATATCAATGTGTTTGCTCAGTCATTCACAAGCACAGAAAGTGGCTCCTAAACATCCTTTGATTTTTCTTAATGTCTTTTCTTTGTGTTATTGTAGCTGCGGGAGACCAGAGCCCTATTTTTGTTTGGCCCTGAAGAAAAATCAACAAAAAATAAGGCAAACTGATTCCCAATAAAAATGCCTCTAACACAAAGCTCAACCAAGAGGCAACAGATGAAGGCAGCAGCAAGCTGCAGTATATTGAAACAGTTTATCTGCAAAAATCACATTCTCTTTTTAGAAAGCATCCATGCTCCTTGCAGTCATATTGACTGAGCAGTTGTCAACAGTGGATTCTCCAGAGTGCTTGCTTATTTAACAATTTTTCCATTTACCAGAACTTTAAAAACAATAGGATTTTGAAATCTCACTCATTGTCCTGTGTTGTCAGCACTTTTTTTCTACACCAGACAGATTTTCACAACGTACACTGAGTTTCCCGTATCTGTGCACTCACAAAGCCATGTGCATTGGCTGTATCAGCACTGACTCCTTTTTTTTTTTTTTTTTTTCTTTTGTGGTGTGTTTTTGGTTTTAATTCTGTGAATCTGTTTTTAAATGAAATGTTACTCCAGCCAGTTTCTTACCAATTTCATAGCATAAATCTTTGAAAGAGGAACGCTGCATGTAAGATATAGTAACAGTCAATTATTTCATCACAGCTTATTCAACAAAGTCTTGAGATTAAATCTGTCATGGCTGGAGTCTCAGTTTCTGAAGCTTGTAATGACGTTATTCCTGTGTTGAGGATGGGAATCAGAATTCCTCATGTCAGCACTCATGGGCTGCAACTTACCTGCGGCAGTGGGCCACCTAGTAGCGCTCCTCTCCAAAGATATTCACCAACCACACTTAGTGTGCACATGGTTAACTCTCTGTTGGGAGCCATGAGAGAGCTCCCTTTCAGTTGATTCTCATCCTTACTGCCCTCTCCAAGCTAGTGCCTTCCAAAACATAGGTGGGAATACTATGGTCACCTTATATCCTCTGCTCTGAGATGTTTTTTCTGCATAGAGCATTTGCTCAAGTGACCCACCTAACTGTGCAAACCAGTCCACTCTGTGATGTTGCCCTTGGCTATATTTAACCAGTGTTTGTAGTCTCTGGGTGTTTTATCAGCTGGACTTTTGCACAGAGACTGGATTTGAAGGTCATGACTTTCCGAGGCATGAAATCTGGATGATGCTGTTTGTGAAAAGCCAAGAACATTTTTGTGCTTGATGGTGTGAGGCAACTGAGTAGGTGTTGGGAGCTGGAAAAGGGAGATAACTTTATATAAGAAGTCTTTGGTGTTGGGTTGTTGCAGAAGAATTTCTTTTATCCCCTGCTCTATCCCTGCTGCAAAAATGTTTTGGCACCTCACACACCAAGTGTTGCTTTCTCCCATATAAGACTTGGAATGAGGCTTCTAAGAGCAAGGGATATGCTGACTACAACCTTGGTTTGAAGCTGTGATGAGAGTATAATGGATCCTTCACATACAGCAAAGCAGTGCTTGCAGGTGTCACTGACCCATCATCTAACTCTTCCACACATTGAGTCAGTTCTCAGAAGAGCACCCAGAGCTAGGAAGTACTAGAGTTGTTCTTCCATCTCATTGCATCTTTTTTTTTTTTTTTTTTTTTTTTTTCCCATGTTAGGCTTTCCAATTGGCTGGCATCTCTTCTCCCCTGGTGGTTTAAGTCCTGAAAAGAGGTTGGACTCGATGATCTTGAGGTCTCTTCCAACCTAGAAATTCTGTGATTCTGTGAAAAGCAATGATTTGCTCTGTTCTGTGATGGAATCCTCATTCTGAGTGGGCCTTTGGATAGTTGTTGCTTTAGATAAGAGAGTAGTCCTGTGCTGAAGAAATGCAATGTGAATTGCAACCTGAATTAGGGCAGAAATGTTCTGGCACCTTAATGAAGGAGGCCAAGTGATGATTAGCAGTGACACCTCATAAAGATCATAAATATCGTAAATATCTCATGTTATTTTTAGTATGAATTGAAAAAAGAAAGTTAAAATACATCAAAAATTATACAATTACACTTTGAGATTTGAACTGGGCTTATGCCTCCAATTACGTATTAGCTTACCAGATACTTTCCAACCTGCAGTTCAGGTTCCCATCTGGTGCCATGGTGGCACTGCAAGAGCTGAGACTCATTGCAAATGATGGTCTTTGTATTTCATTCTGCATTTACACAAAGAGAAGTCAAAAGGCACAGCACAGAAGCACAACAATTGAAACGGTCTTTTGTATTTTCAAAGGGAGTGGAAGATGAAACAATTTACAAGAATAGGTGACTCACTGGGATTTTCAGAACTGGTCCACGTGGATAGGTGTAAACAGGTCCAAGTTCCTTTGCTCTGACTAGGTCTGGTTCAGGAACCATGGCACTGTACTGATGCTGTGCCCAGGTTGACTTGCTTTGCTGAGAAGCTCATGCACTTGTGTGACTTTCAAACCAACGCTGGACCATGGCCAACCCGCCTGGAGCACAGGCTAAGTTAGTTCATGTCTGCCTGCATCCACCCAAGGAGATGGGGCCATAAAGGCTCTATTTAACATGGCTGCAAGGATACCATTTCTATGTATTCCAGGCCTTAATGAGCATCACACTCATGAAACAGGGTTTTGGGTTTGCCTTGACCAGAAAGAAAAAGGGATGTATAGTATGTTTCAGGGAACATAAGCTGAAGTCAACTGAGGGCAAGGAGACACATGATTTTCTGAAGAACACTGAAAACCTGGGGTAAACTCCTTTTTAAGTATGGCTTATTGGATGACAGTGCTACTTAGCAGCATATAAAACTTGATGAAGTTTAAAATGCTTTGAATTTTTCTAAAATTAACTTTAAATGAGTGTCAGAGTTGTTTTGTTTGCTTCCAGTATCTTCTGCTTTTGTTTCTGTATCTATTGCAAAGTTGAGGGTTCTAATAGGAGTTCCAAACATTTCAAAATCAGTTGCTCAGGTCTTTGTGAAGACAGTCTGGTTAGATAGATCCTTTTTATATATACCCAGACAGCAGTTCCAGCTTCCTATAATTATAACTATACTTATAACATCATAAAAAAAGAAATTCAAAGGAATAATTACTTTCCATATTATGTTAGGTTTAATAAAGCAGCCAAAGAACAAACTGGCATGTTTCCTAGCTTTTTTTTTTTTTTTTTTTTTTTTTCCATTATTTAGCCATAGTCTCTTGAAATCATGACATGCCTCCCAAAATACTAAAATGTGATTAGGATGTGAAATGTGAATCTAATTAAAGAAGATCCTGCAGTCAATACGTGCATCACTATCATAAGGCCACTAATCAGATTTCCAACAAATGAATGTTTAAAAAATGTTATCAATTTACTGCTAAATTTTAATCTAAGTAGATTCAATATATTAATCTTCAATATATTAATCTTGTAAATACAGATACTTAATACATCTCCAAAGTGGAAAAAATAAGTTTATTTTGAAAGCACCATTTTCTTTAATGAGAAAAACCTTAAGGTTGTTTCATTACAAACTACCCATTAAAATTCCCAAAGCATTAATAAAGCAACAGCATTGCTTTGATTTGGACAAATATACCTAAGGCTTGTCATCTTATACTGTAAGGAGTGTCACACTACTCTTGAGGAGAACAACACCAAGATGCAGAGATTGCTTAGAGCCATGATGCTTCTGTCTGTATGGCACTTCTGATACTTGGACTAAGCAGGGTGTACTGGTTTTGCAAAGTTTCCGAGAAGAGAAGTAAATGAATTTTTATTGCAAAGACTCACCCAAACCTCCCTTGATTCAAGGTAGGTATTCACCATTGCAGTCATTTCTTCTCCTGGTTATTCAAAATTTCTGGCTCAGGAATATGGCTAAATGGTGGTTTCCAACGGTCACCAGATAGAAAATACTGGTGAACATATAGATAGTCCTCATGCACATATGGTCCAACAGTTTTGCCTGGGATGCTGGCCAATGTTTGAATCAACATACAAGTCTCTCTGAAATGCTATGGTATTTTCATAGAAGATATCTCAGCAGTGACAATTGTCCTGTGCTAAGAGGAATAACATCCTTATTCCCGTGACATATTTTATTTGGTCTAATGCAGAAAAACTTCATCATCTTTTGAGGTTCTTTCCAACCCCTTCAGTTCTGTGATTCTGTGATTCTGTGATTATGAATATCAATATTATTTTCTGAGCTCTGTTAAATGTTTGGACACACAATGAGACCTTGAAGTAGTGAGTACCTATAGCAAGTATCTCCCAGGGACCCAGGGAGTCCAGTAATTTGCTGTCTATTTTCATATTATCTTTTATGTCCTTTCAGTCTTTATTTACATAATGACAAGCATGTGTGGAAATAGTTCTGAACCATTTATTTTTTTTAATCACCTCAATCATATACACTTTTCATCTCTTAAAACTATAGACTTTTACACATCTCTTACTCTCATCTTGGCCAGGCTCTCTTAATTTATCCCTCCCTCCCACCTCGCCTCCAAAAAAAAAGTTCCCCAAAGCTTTTTGTGATAGTCAACAGAAGTGAGAGCTTATGTTCTCACAACAGTAGTGTGTTTTCAATATCATATTATGGTAACACACTATTTTATTTATTAACCCAATTTCTGTTAAGGACTGATCAGAGGCAGTGTTCCTATGAGTACTGGAACAGGCTTTCAAGCTCTCCATCCTCCCACTTTAAATACGTTTTAGCAGAGCTAGTTGAGATTCTACCATACAGCTGGTATTAAAATGAATACTTTATCCCTTTATGTGAAAGGAATGTAATTTGTTATCTATCTACATACCAAGAAGAATATCCTTTACACCAATGATTTCAATGACTTTCTGAAGTCAATATCAGGTCTTTCAAAGGCTGGGTTTGCCTGTGTTTCTAAGGCTTGTCAGAACAATGGATAACAAATTCAAAGTATTCCATTGTATACGTACATATGCCAATACCTCTTTCAGGCAGTTGTGAGGATCTTTATAGGTCTTGGAAACACCTTACATTTGAGATCAAGCATAGTGTTTCATGGTAATAACAACAGGTTTCCATTGTCTTTTTCTGGGTTAAGCCTGGATTTGGTCCTGGGTATTGGGACAGGACAAAAGGATGGCAGACTGACAACCTTTAATGTTTGCTGTTAACTACAGAGAGCAGTTGGAACTGCTTAAAAAAGTGTAGCTTGTTTGCAGAGAGTTCCTGGGCATAGAACAAAACTTGACCCTTTGTACATGGATAACCTCTTTAGTATGGAAGAAGAGCAAACAAGCACCAATTCAGATGGCAAGCTCCAGCATTTCCTAAAAGTCTTGTCAGCAAGAGGGAAATCCTCCATTCACTATAACTAAGAAAATCATGCTTTAGCGTGTTGCTATAGCAGCTGAGCTCCTGATAGGCACCATGAACAACTAAGAGCTAAGGGCTGATGATATATTTAAGGCCAGTCTTTGAAGATCAAGATTAGGCAGCGGCTGCCTTGCAGGGAAGACAAACAGTGAAGAGCACTCCTGGAGATGTGCTTCTTCCACTGGCAAATTTTCTGCTGTACTCCCAGCTAGCTCCTTGGAAACTACCAGAGAGCTACCTCAGAGGTTTGCAGCTCCAGAAGCCAACAGAAACACAGGCAGATGGCACAGCACTTTCATCAGGTCTGCTCAAGTGCGTTGCTTAGATATCAAGGGTGCACTCTCTTGTCACTGACATAAAATCTCTCTGTTTCAGGTTTTTGGTCTTGTAGTTATTTTTTAATTCAGTGATGTGAGTGTCTGTGCATTTTTCCCAGTTGACACGAAAGGAGGAAATCTTCCTTATTTTTCTCTTTCTGAAGAAAGAGGAGCATAAACCTTGTGGTTTGCAAAGGGGGTTGTGCAAGGTGTCTTGTCCCCCAAGGGACATTCCCTGCCATTCAAAGAGGCTGTCCTGGAAAGCATCCTGACAGATGCATGAAGATCTCTCTCCTTTCATGTATAAGGTTCTTCCTCTTAATATATATTATTTTATTTGTTATTTTAAGAACACTGTTTTAATCACTCTTAACTACACAAATTATCTTATACTGAAAAAACAATTCAGACTGTCTGAAACTCATAACCTCAAGAGGTTCCAATGCCTCATGCATTTGCTGTACAGACTCCTAGCCAGACCATCTATGAGTTAACGACCTAAGAGTGATTCTACTGCCAGGCTGGGTATCTCCTGGCAGAAACTTTATACTCTGCCATATTCTCCAACACCACTGAAAATGTTGTAGAAGAACAAAAAAAAAACAATCCTGTTTTACCCAATGAGATAAGATGATCGAATTAAAATTATCAACTCTCTCTAGAAATTTTGCCCTTGCAACACATATTTTAACTGTAAAGGAGATGTGGTTTTGCCACCATAGTTGCTAGCACTGGAACTGGGTAACAGTGGAGGCCCCTTTGGCCATGGGATAGTCTTATACGAGACCCTGGAAAAGGGCATTTAAATGGTGAAAACCTTTCTCGGAGAACATTCATATGTGTCAGAACTTCTTAGCTCAAATCATAATTCACCCATAAGGTCAACAGGATAACCAGAACCAATGTGGATTTGGGCTGGTGATATTAAAATGGGTACAGCTAGCTGACAGGGGACTTCAGATATACTCAAGTGTTTTGTGTGAAACTTTATTTTCCTGTATACCATTGAAAGAAAGATTGCAACTGCACTCCTGAATAGCAGAGAGCTACATGGAAGTGACATGTCACTATTGTCTTCTTTTTTTTTTTTTTTTTTTTTTTTTTTTTTCCTAGATGAATAAAGCAACTCTAATTTTGTAATTACCACCTGTCCAGACAAGATGTTAATATTATATGGTAACTATTAGAGAAGTGGGCAGAAATGACAAAATAGAATAAGCAAGAGCTGTTTTTACACTGGCATCATAAAAAGGGACTTGTGTGACTGATTTCTTGTTGAAAAAAATCATAGAAAAGCATGGGATGTCACAACAAAGTGGGAAGTTATCACATTACTGGTAGTTTGATTAAGTGACTGATCTTCTCAAGTTGTTTTCAGCAGGAAAGCTGGAGCTAAAAAAAAAAAAAAAACTGAAATGAAGTACATGTCACAGTAATCAGCAGGGAGCTGTGGAATATGACTGTTGCAGTCCCAAGCTCCCATATGTGAGTTTATGAAGTGGGGACAAAAGTGACAATGGACCTTGAACAGATTAAGAAGTGTGGTCTTGAAAAGAATGTGTTGAACCAGAACATGGTTAAGCAAATACTCTAAGGGAATAATGAGTCTGAGACATGCTATAGGGAAGGGACCATAAAATCACATAAAAAGCAGTACTGGCCATATCAGATGTCTGTATCTTCTGTGTGGCCAACAGGAGCCAAGAACACAGGTAAGAAGATAACAGTCAGCTGTGGCTTGTTCCCCGCTATCCCCAATCCTCCAGCTATTATCAGCTCAGATTTGATTCCTGGCACCCTTCTGGGATCTTCATCCCAACAAGACCTGGGCACTACAGAACCGGAGAATTATTCTCCTCTAGTTCTTAATATGTATGTTTTGGCCACAGTTATCATCACAGGTATTGTTTAAAGTTAGGTTTAATTGATAATGTCATATTCTGGCCCATTTTTGTGTAAGTTCCATGCCTACAGCTACCGCTAGTTAGATATATGTATACAAATGTACTTATATACAAGGATATACATATACATACATGTATGGTATTTACATATAACATATAAGTATATATGATATAAAGTAACTAATTAAATAAACCATTAAATCAAGTTCCTTGAGCATCGTATTATTGAGTGTTTTTTTTTTTTGTTTGTTTTTAAAGAGAAATTCAGAAGAAAAATACAAAATAATATTAAAGTCAAGTCTCAAATTAAACAGAGTGTAAGATGTCAAGACTTGAAATCTTATCCTGAACACATGTTTCTCTGAGAATATACAGCTGGGGTGACTTAGAGATTGCCAACCAAAATCATTGCTATTTGTATAATGCAATATTGAATACATTTACATTACAGATGATTGCTGTTGTTACAGAATGCAAGTAATTAAGTTATGTTCAATAACATCCAGCAACACAGTCCTGAATAAGGGAGGATTTTAATTTCCTTAGGAGGATGAATCCATTGATTTTCCAAGTTTGTTTGCCACTATCAAGAAATCAAAGTTTTATAACTCCCTTAGCATATCTTTTTTCTTACATCGATTTTCTCTCTTCTGCAAGCCAGGAAGACTTGAAACACTTTTTAAACTATTTCTCTCTACATTCCCATTAGTGAATAAAAATTGAACTTTGTGGATTAAATTTACAGGCGTAAGGCAAGGAAACATATCACATCTCATTTTAGAAGATGGATACTTCAGTTCAAAGTGTCTCCTTCCTAAGTGGATTCAACAAGTTTACTAAGTAACAGAGCATTTGAGCTCAGAGACTCTTCTCTTAGGAATACCATGTTTCCAAGGGTACACGATGGTATTTTGAAGAAACGTAATTTCAGTGAGTAAAATTTCAGCAAAATGACTGGGTAGAAAGAGATTGCAATGGTTTTATACTTGAATTGGCCAAAAAATGTCATCAAGAAACAAAACCAGAATATTACTCATGGGTTCATGTATACTGATGTGCATAAAGGTGTCAGAAAAATCTCTCTGCTTCAGTATAAAATACCTATAAAGTAAATGTAGTGTCCCTTTACAAAAGCTGTGCTTAGGCAAATAAAAGCAATTAGAATATTGATTTAAAATTTTATATACATTCTGCACTTTTTTTTTCTTTTTTCCTACACACACAATATGACAGGATGCTAAGATGAACAGCAGCAAATTAAAATTTTGTAGCATATCTGTCACCGATTAAATTTTAATCTGAAAGCTGTTGGGTCCACAGTAAATGGGGTCATCCTCAACCCTTGGAGAACCAAAATCAACCTCACATTAAAAAGTAAGAGGAGGCAAGAAAACAGTTGAAGAGATCAGCTGAAGAAGGCTTAGCAGAACTAAAGAAAGAACTGTTCATTTATAATGCATGAAGCCCTTTGGCCTTCATTAAAATATAAATATGCTCTCTTGGATACTGTCTTACCTCACCCCAGCATCTAAAGGCCTCGGTTTTGGAAAATGTCCAGATGAAGACAATAATGATATGTGCGAGTAAAAAGGAATGTGCTAATGGCTTTGAGGTTACATCTTGCCTGGCCTATGGGCCATGTAAAGGGAATTCAGCTGGAATATACAAGCACCCTTGAGAACAGTGAGCAGTAAAATTTCCTGAAAGTTGCATCAGGTGCTACTGCAGCACGTGTGTGTGCAGCCAGCAGTGAAGGTGACCGAGGATGGAGGAATCTGCTGTGACAGGAAAACAATGACAGGAAAAAGAGATGGTCCTCTAGAAGAGTCTCTGCTCAGAGGTGTGCCACAGGGATATGTGTTAAAAAGCAATTTTTGGCTGTTACAAGTGTCCCTATGGAAGTGTTTTGAGGAGAAAAGCCCTGGGGTTCATCTGGCTAGCTTGTTGGGTTTGCTGCATGACTGGGCATTGCAAGGTAGAGGTTAGGGAAAAGACAAAAAGAAGAAACGAATGTTCACTGTTTTGAGCCAAATCTGCCAATCCCTTTTCAGGAACAGTTGCTGTTGATAGTGGTGTCACAATTCATTCTATCTAAGACCTGAAAGAAGAATGTAATAATTCAGGCTCTGGCCCAAAGACTCCTGAAGCCTGTGGTTTATGAACTGGATGCACTGCTGTAAGCAAAAAGTAAGATGTGGCCATTAGGGGTACACAGACTTTGAGTACCAGACTGGAAGAAACATCCTTGTTCATCACGTCTCATCCCCTTTCTATCATGGTCAGCAATGAAATATAATCACATTTATAAGTGCACCAAATGAGATTTTATACTGCTTTGGAAACTTTAGTTTTACACATAAATTGAAATAAGCTGAGTTATGTTTAGAGGCAATAGAAAAGAAGGTAAAGTAAGTTACAGAAGAGACTAGATGGAACTTTCCTTATGGAACATATGGATAGATATCAGGAAGCGATCCAGCATCTGGGAGATGCATTTCTGCCAGAACACTCATGATATTGATAGAAAGGTGTCAGTGCAATGGAGACTTTAGCAATGGAGAATACAGAGACAAAAACTCTAGTTGAGGAAGAAGGTGTTTGACGTGTTATTGAGAATAATTTTTCAGCTTCCTATTGACTGTACATGGACATTACATTGTGCATATATATATATATATATATTATTTTTTTTCTTTCTGGGAATTTCCACACAGCAATACATATATCATAAAAAGGGAATCAAGCAGGATAGGAGTTGAATTCGTATATTGACAAGTTGAAACTAATATGACTAGAAATACAATCATCTACAAATGCAGAGAACCTTGTAAAATAATTTACTAAGCTTCTAAAAAAGCCAAACATTAAAATCAATTGCTAAATGGCAGGCTTGGAGAGTAGTGAATTTAAAATTGAAATTTGTGGTGTAGCTGGAGCAATAGCAGACTGATGAACCGTCGGTAGGAGGTGTGCTATTTTAAGTAACTGTTATAAAACCACCTAGATGAAAATTAGATGATTACAGAAATAGTGCTGATTTATGCCAATGGAAAAACTTGCTTCTAACTAGAAGGATTCATTAAAGTGTCAACAAATTAGCTGGTAAAGAAGCACTGGAAGACATAATTATTCAGATTTTTGTTAAGATGCATCAAAGAGGCTATTAAATAAAACCAGGCACCTAGAAGTTAAAAGGTAATGTTCTGTTTGTGGTGGAAACTGGCTCAGAGACAGCAAATACATAGGATGAAGAGCCAGCTTTCATCTAGAAATGAGGTTAATATTGAAGTGTTCACAATGTATCTTTTGGGATGGAGGCTGTTTGTTAATAATCTGATGGCAGGAAAAAATAAAAAAAATTGCAGATGATGCTACGTGATTTAGATCAGTCAGGGATTAAGACATACAGCATTTTTTATTTTATTTTATTTTTTACTATAAACAAGGGCAAAGTCCTGAGCATTAAAAGAAAGAATGAAATTTGGAGAAGAGTCAGACTGTATTCTAAGTGAAGTGATAACAGTTTCAGAGGACGAATTGCACATTATTACAGATGGCCCAGAGGAAACCTCTGCTTAATGCCAATGAAAGCAAAAGGGTTTTGATGGTATTAAGAAAGGGGCAGCAAGAATGGGGCAGAATGCTCTAAGGCTGTCATATCTCAGTCCCCATCACCTCCTTTAATAATGTTTACAGTTGTAGTCAGACAGTCCTCATCAAATTGTAGCCAGGAAAGATAATCAGTTCCTTCTAAAGAGCAAAAGATACAATCTCCAACATGTAAATCCTTCCAGATACTAAGAAAGATCAATGAAGACATTAATAAGAAGGAACAGAAGCTGTGAGACTCATGAGAAATAAAGGAATGATCATCAGTTTTTAATACAGATTTCATAACAAGAAAGAAAAGAATCTGGCAGTGTTTAAAGAGAAACAGTTCTAAACTAGAAAAAGAGCTATTCATGCACAGTGTATAATGAACTTGCCGAATTTGCTTCAGAAAATATTGTTAAGGCAAATCATATTGGAAGACTGTCAAACTGAATAATAAGAATAATATCAATAACCAGAATAGCTGGATGAAAACTTGGAAAGATCTGCATTTTTATAACAGTGCTGACTCTGAGACATGAGCTAAGCACCATGCTAACCCCTGTCTGGGATTGGGAAAATGATTTCCACTGTCAGGATTTTTCATTTCCTTATATAACACATAGTTATGACTGCAGTAAGGTATACATTTTGTAATAGACCTTTATAGTACTTTTTTTCCTTCTCCATTAAAAGAGTCAGAGGCCTGGGGTACCCTCCAGCCATGAAGATCTGTATTTTTCTTTAATTACTTAGGAAACAATGCAAGGCAGCAATTGACCCTCATCAATGTAGAAAAGCTCTGCAGTAAATATGCTGTCTGAATGGCAGTCAAGCTGTCATCTGCTTCCTTGGCAGAGATAATTTTGGAAAGACAGGATGGTACTTAACACAAGAACATTATTTCTATGTGTTATTAGTACTTAGAATTAAATGAGAAGGAAAAAAGTATGGAGAAATAGAACTGAGTGTAGATGTTCTGAAGAGACTTTATTTAGTGTCTTCAGAATATAAAATGGTGTTGACCTTTCGTAAAATATAAAGGTCAACAGGATGAAGAAGAGACATTTAGAAATTAAGAAATGCCTTGTATTAGTGAATTATCACAAAATCCCACTGACAATACACTACGATGTTCCTTCTGCCTTCCTTTCCCTTCTTTCTTTTCTACCACTGCCTGGTGTCTATGTGCACATTAAGATGCCAATCGTATTTTTGTAAACATTGCATACAAAATAAACGCCATTGTTGTCACCCTCACCATCACCAGATGTAATTTTCTGGCCATTATTTTCCATTATTTCTCCCTGAACATCACATAGAGGCTGAATTTAAACTCCCATTTTCTTAATGTAACAGACCTACCTTAAGGATATAACTTTATTGGCATGTATGGAGAAATGTAAAATTAAAGCATCACTTGTTATTTCTGTACAGCCTGCATTATATTTTACAACCCAGATGTCTTTGGAGAGGCATCAAGGGGAACAAGCCCATACAGCACTAATTCAGTGGGTGTCTTGTGGTGGCCCCTGGGGCTTCTCTTCAGAGACCCATTTCCCACCCTATTCCATGGAGAGGCCTCCTGGCAGGAGAGCTGACCCCAGTGAGCCTCTGGACACAGTTCACCCCACTTATCAGCCTCTACCCATCTCCTGCAGCCAGGCAAGGCTCCTGGACATAAACCTCACCTGATGCGAGGTAGGGCAGACCGTGGGTCCCCAGGACCTTGCCCTCTTCCTGCCACAATGGAGCCCGAGCTTTGGTGACCTGGGCTCCTTTCCCTCTCCTCCTCCTTTCCTGCCACCCGAATTTCATAGCCCCGTGGGCTGAACAGTGCTTGTTATCACAGAAAGACTCAAAGAGGCTGTCAGTGTGAAAAATCAATTCCACCCTCCCTGTTAATTAAAGGCTGCCCTGTGGACACCAGCCCCCCCAGCCCAGCTTATTATCAGTCTGGCTTCCCCACCGCCACCACCACTCGAGGCTATGCCTGCCTCACAGAGAGGGGAACCCAGGGTGATCCATGCACAAGGCCAACCACAGCATGGGGCCATGAATTACCGGGGGGTCAGTCCTGTTCAATCTGGAGAACATGCTCCCTGGCCTGCTACCCCTTACTGGGATGACAGACATCCCAGGGCAGAGGGAAATGGACCCTGAGCTCCTGCTGCTGAGCTGAAGCTGTGTTACCCTCCCTGTCCCTTGACATTAGGAGAAGGGGAAGAAAGAGCCCTTGTATGCCTGTTAAAGCCTGGTTAGAGCTCTCTTAGCTCACCAAAATGGAGGGATTTCTAGCTGGGACTGTGAGAAAGCTTTATTGCCTTGTAGTGCTTTTTGTTTGTTTGTTTGTTTGTTTGTATTTGTCTTGTTTTTAATGTTACTTTAATTAATGCAATGCTGCATCAGTACAATTTTAAGGTACTCATAAACTGCAGTGGGCATTTATAAATTGAACTGGGGGATTTATAAACAGAGGTGCTACTCTGCTCTGAATATACAGTAAAGAGACGGGGGAAGAAGACAAAAAGCTTTACACTGGGATAAACAGCTCTGAATAAATGAACCAAACAGCTTTCTCCCATTCTAGGGAATGTTTCCTTGTGCCCATGTGCAGGCTGGACACCTGACCATGTCCCTCTCCCCTGCTAGGGCAGGTCAGAGCACAACTCAGTTCCTTCACTTCTCTCCCTTCTCCCCAGCACCACCTTCCCCATGCAGAAGAACCCACCTGTGCCTGGGCTGTGAGGGATGGGAGCATGCTCCAACCTATCCACACATAATGGCCATCAGCCCAGGACCCCATGGTGGACCCTTGCCCTTGACAGCTAAGCTGGCTGTAATTCTGAAGAATGCCAATGCACTAACTTTCCATTAATTAGTACTGTTTCCTGGCTTTCAGATTCCTTCCTGAGGGAAACTTGGCTTTCAAAGTTCATGCTTGATATATACTTGAGCCACATCCTTTCTCTCTCCCTGCTTCTGAGTCTTCCACTGGAGACCTCACCTAATGCTCCATTTGCACAAAGATTGATCTGAGGCCTCTTACCTGACAGTGTGTGCCAGGAGGAGGCACAGGGCTCTGGGAGGCTGTGCAGAGGCTGTGCCCCCCCATGGCTGCAGCAGGGGAAGCAAAAGTGTTTTGGACATTTCCATTAGCTTCTCCTGGACTGCACCATCCAGAGAGAAATGAGCCTTCGCCTGGGGATTAAGGTGATGCTACATCTCTGAGCACTCTCCTAATGTGGTTTTGATTTATCAGCTGAGCAGCCATCAGATGCTGCTCATCTGAAGCCAGCTTCATACATACACAGTTTTTTAAAAACATGGTGGTTTTTTTTTTTTTTTTTTTTTTTTTTCTATATATAGGGTTACTGCTGAACTTATAAGTCTATAAGGCCCTTTAAAGTTACCAAATGGCAAAGGATAATATCTTCATCCAGTAAGAGTTAGCTACAGTTTCACTATGTTTTTCAAATCATCTCATTCCTCATTACACCTATTTAGATGCAAGACCATCAGCCAGGTTCAGGTCCCTAAATAAGCTGGGTGTGAGGAGGAGCAGGATCCAACTTCCAGACTTCAGCAAGGTTTTAATGTTGACCACTAAAGCAGATAGGGTCATATTCTGACCTGTGGTGAACTGGGACTTTTCAGCACATTTCCAAAGAGTTCTGGTGATTTATACAGTCTACTTGGTTTTATACTGGCCGAGTGTGTTAGGTAAAGATGTAATTCAATAAAAACAATGTGAATTTTGCTGCTGAGGTCCATAGGATCCCACCTTCAAAACTCAAAAGCAGCCAAGTAGCATAGTACTCATTTACAAGCATCATTTTCTTCTTCCCGAGGACTTACTGTTTCATTGATGTTCTATTTGCAGTGTTAAGAAACCTGGAGGGAGTAGGAGAGCTGAAGTTTGGATTTTGTTGTATTGTGATCTCATCATGGTGACAGAAAAGTCACTGTGGGGAAAATCAGTAGAGTTCTGCAAGCCAGACAGAAACTAAATAATTTTTCTGAGCTACAGGCTCATGCATAAGAGCACATGGGCCTGGCACTTCTGGCAACACTTGCAGGGAAAAGACCCTTATCTGGACTGCTGTCACAGTAAATCAGAGTTCTTTCCTAAAATACCAGTGATTACAATTTCCCTTTGTGTCAGAAACTGGCTAACACTGAGGCTCTGGAGAGAATTAAACTGAACCTAGTTGATCAATACACAAAGCTTATGCAACCATGTATTCTTCTGGGTGGGGGAAATTCTTCGATCCATCATTGTTCAGTTTCATTCTTTAGTAAATTAACATCTCAAATGACTGTTCAGGTCACATAGGTTCAAGTCGCTAAGGCAGAAGCAGCTTTGCCTCTTGAGGACTATCAGGCAGCAGAGAAGGTAAATAAAAGGTTTTGTTTAATGTTTAAAATAGCATACTAATGGACAATTAGCAAGGGGATTTGTGAGTACTTTTTAAATCCACAAAAAACAAATCTTCAAACCCTTAGCAAACGGCCCTGCAAGTGCTGTGTTTTGGGTTAACACCACAGTACACATCTTAGAAAGACAGAACTGATGCTAATGACATCCCATAATTGCAACAGCTTCTGATGGGAAGTGATGGAAGTGATGAGAAAAAGTTTGCAGGTGTTTTGAAAAGAAAGCAGATAAGTTAAAGCAAAGCAAATTTGCAGGGAGAGGCAACACCTAGACCAAAGGATTTGCCTCAAACCTCAGACTTTCACTGACTTGTATTTTTAGACCATCATGGTTGTGGTGTTTTTATTTGTAATGTGGATGATTTGGGATGATTTTGGAAGAAACACTGAGTCCTCTGGTGCAATAAAATTAATACAATATTTTGGGTGTTGTTAAGCTGTTCAGGGAAAGTAGACCATACCTTAACATGTATCATAGTTATTTCATTTCTTATTTACAGTGGGATGAGAAACAATTCACACAATCATGCTGTATGTTGGTCACAGCACTCCTACAGTGAATGTAAATTGAAAACAAGGAAATGTAATTTCAGAGGAGCACATTATTTCAGAGGTTTTGAGTGAAATTCTGGCTCTGGAAATTAAGCAGTAGAAGAGGACTGGCTTTTCACAGCTTATATTCCAATTTCAGACAATACCTTCACTATTGAAATGAAAAACAAAAGGAAAAAAAAAAAAAGATGACACAAAAAGACGTTTAGATGTAGAGCTTAGGGATATGGTTTAGTGGGGACTGTTAGTGTTAGGTTAGAGGTTGGACTCGATGATCTTGAGGTCTCTTCCAACCTAGAAATTCTGTGATTCTGTGATTCTGTGATTTGCTTAGGAAAAAAATCTATAATCTAAGTTATTTATTTTTGAGTTTTAAATTTATTTTATAGCTGAGGTTCTTGGTGTTTATATCTCTGCTGCAGAAGCAAATCCTGTTTCTGAGCTGCAGAGTTCTACAGCTTTGTGGAACTTTTATTTTTAGAAGTTCAGTTTCACAGTGTCGTTGCCTCCAGAGGCAACATCAGTGAAGGAAAAAGCTGTTTCTAGCTTTTGAAGAGTAAAATTTTATGTTGCTTTCCTAATCAATTGATACTTCCCAAATCTACAGGCAACAGCTGAAGTCCTCACACATCAGAGATGGAAAAAAACAAAACAAAACAAAACAAAACAAAAAAAAGAAAACAACAAAAAAAAAAACAGGATAGAGACAGCTAAGTATAAACATCTGGAATTTAAAATACTTTTAAAAAAATAAACAAGAAATCAAATCAAGTAACCAGCAATGAACTAAATTATATAGGTCTTGTGTCATAAGTATCAGATCATTCTTCAGCTTTTTGATGTGGAAGTGGATTACTTGTTTCTCTAAATTGTTTTGCAAGATAAAAATACAGAGAGAAATATCCTTTCTCAGCTATGAGACTGAAACAATCCAAACAATCATGATTAGTGTTGTGAACTTCCAGTGAAACATACAATAAAAGAAAATTGATTGAATAAAAGACTATATTAGTTGTAAAACTGATCTGAGACAAAGCTCCTTCCAAGTTATGTTGGCAGATACCTGAGGCATTCTTTAGACTAGAAGTCTGTTAAAAGAAACCTGAAAAGTCTTAAAAGTCCTGTTGATCTCTTCATGTCAACAAATTATTTGGTTCTTTTGCAAAATGATTTTACTTCATCTCAGGTTACCATTTCCCAAGCCATACTCATCAACTTTTGAGGTGCAGTACACTGCTACAGTATAGAGTGTAGTAACAAGTCAACAGTTTCCCGACACTGGGTCAACTCTTGCTTTCTGTACACAACTAGACCCAACCGAATTACTGGTCTCAGTCAGACTGGGCTAAGTATGTCAACAAAATAAACTCTTCTCAGACAGCTACTGAAATGCTACTCATGGAACATTTCTTAAGAAGTCTGAATTTATCAAACCAACTTAATAGGCAAGTTTCAAGAAGAGGCTACCTCACACTCAGCAAAGACAAGGGCTGATGCTTAGTCTACATTATATTTCTATACATAAAATAGGCTGCAAGTATGTTTGTGTCATATGCATGTCAAACCTGACCAAATGCATAATAAAATCAAGACTAAACTTTATTAAAAATTTAAGTGCCAAACAGGAAATGCTATAGTGTGTTAAAGATGTTATTTGTTCATTTATCACATTATTTTCTTCCATATTTAGAAATAAAAGATCATGATTATTCCTGCGCCATATACACTGTAGGTGCCAGAGTAGAAACATGTTGTGTTTAGTCCTCTCCAAACACAGCACACATGACCTGTGAACACACAAGTGTTTCCTATCTGTGAACTTCTCTAAGATCTAAGGAAAAAAGAGGGAGAGAAAGAGAGATAAATGGAAACTAAATATTCTTACTGTTGAAAGGAATTCACTTCTCCATGGAAAAAATATTCAGTACTGTAAAACATCTGAAACTGCTTCATCTAAAACCCTCTGTAGGCATTTGTAGTTTTATCAGGTCTGTGTCTGATGTTGGAATTATTTTCTGGTTCTTCAAAGTACTTGTGAAATCAGCTTTTTTTGTGAACCTCTAGCCATGTTCCCAAAGGAGTAAAGTAATTAAAAATGGTTCCTCTGCAAGTATTTCAGTAGAGTTCAGTTGTGAATTCTACTGGAAAATGTGTCTGACTGTGTAATGAAGTTAGGGCTGCTGTTGCATCTGTATTTTTGAGGCTGCTAGTGTAACAGCAACGGTGATGACAGCCTTGGAGATCCTCTTCCCCACCTCCTGTCCTTGCCCTTCTCCAGGGCTGTGTCCCTCCTCGTCACTAAATGCCAGGATGCATCTGGTCCCTGGGACTTGTTAGTCTCAGTTGACACATCCATAACATGGTCCAGGGATAGTTTAGGCTTGTGCCAGTTAGTAGTTTTGTTCCACGTGAAACCTTACATCCAGTTCACAAAAACATGAGAATCATATAATAGCAGCAGGAAGACAGGAGGAGGGTGCCTACAAAGTAGTGCTGTGATCCATAAGGGCACCACAAGTGCCAGGAATGTGTGTCACCTCCAATTTTATCCACCTCACCTTGATGAGGGAGAGCGATGGGCTCATGCTGCTGTCAGGAACTTCTCAGCAGCTACAGCACTTACAGGATGCAATGCATCCTCTCTTGTCTAACACTTAATGTTTTATAATCCACTCCAACTGCCACTTAATCAGAACAAACTCTGAAAGAGGAACACAGGCAGAAGTGGAGCAGATGTTTGGAAACAGCCTTTTCTCCTAGTGAGTTATGGCTGTGCCTCCACTGCAACACACCATTTTTCACTCTCTGGTTTTTGGTATGGTGGTAGCCAGGTGCAAATAACTGTCTCACATCTGTAGGGCATCTAACCCTCTCTCAGGGCACATAAGGGCCTTTTCAAGACTGAAAACTCCTCTTTTATTGCAGGAGTGACTTAAAGTTCCTGAGGGAGGCGTGATCACCTGTGTTCTCATTGTTATACCCTACAGTCAGAGGCACCTCAAAGGAGCTGTTGGCCTAACTGAAAGACAGTAGTAGGGTAATAACAGCAGAGAGGCAAAACAAACAAGGCTTTTCTGTTGAATTCAGTAGGAAAGGTAACAGCAAACCAGCTGCTTTGCTACTGCTATGGTGACATAGACTTAGCAAAGCTAATTCAGTGTCTGATGCTCAAAGAACAGCAAAAGACAATGTAAAGCACTGTCTTCTTTTGAAGAACTGGTGGTTAAGGTATTAAAAATAGTTAAATTTAAGTGTTTCAGTGCCTTTGCAGCCTTGTAAAAGTCTCATGCCTCATCCAAAATATGTGACATGGGAAGTGTTCAGACTCTAAGGAATGCCAGGATTAAAACAGGGGTGACAAATTGGAGTTACAAACTAGAAGCGAGAGTTTCCAGCACACACAACACCTTGGGCCAAGGGCTTAGCTGGCCTATAGGCATGCAATTCAGGTAACAGCTTTATCACTCTTTTACACCTGATAATTTGCCTTTTTATGTAGATATGTACTTTACACATTCAAAGAGTACTTGAGAGTTGAGGAAGTTTGCCAGTTTGGAGGGTTTTCAATTCACCATTATCTTGCTTTGTTAACACTTCCTCCCTTTGTTCCTATGCTGCTCTAAGTGTCCGCTTCCTACCTTGCAGTGGTACTTTCTCAAAATGTATCACTAACATTGGTTATTTTTGCCTCAAAGTAAAACCTTCACAGTTTTAATCCCCAGTGCATGTATTATCCCTATTGCATACACGATGTGTGAGGGACAAACACATCAAAATTATCTGCCTGGAGTCATCTTGGAAACCTATGTCAGATCCAGCAGCAAACTTGAACCCTCAGGCACAGGGGTGAGACCGAGAGGTTTAGTGTTTGCAAAGCATTTCAAGAGCCTCCAACCACAGGCTCTGAGAAAGATGAAGGATCCAAACTAAATCGCTTCACTGTGGAGATACCAGACCAGCTCTTTGCTCTTCCTAATTTCTGAAATGACTCCTGGCAAATGAGTTAGGTCAGTTTAGCCACCTCTGTTTGGTGTATATAAGAAGTCTGCACAGGTCTGTGGCCACTGCCCATCCTCTAGCTGTTACAAGTCCAAATGGTATGAAAGACCCTGAGGGCAACTATAATCCTTGGAAGTCCTCCAGTCAGTCTGTCACAAGCTACCCTCTGTCTCCAGGAATAGATCTCCCAGAACAAGGCTGCATGATACCAGCATCAGCCATGCAAGTCCACAGCTCATCTCAGTCCTCACACCTCCCACATTTAGAAGAGAGAATAAAAATTGTTTTTAGGGCTGTCATTCTAGAACCTTTCATAACAAAAACTTGCTAACCCCACAGATCTTGAAATTAAGCCTCCCCACACTTTTTTTTTTTTTCCAGAATAATTTAAAATTTATTCATGACTATGAAACCCTCTACACCTGTAACTCACACCAAACAGGTTGATGTTTCAGTACTCTGCATCAAGAACTGTGGAGTAGTGCAAAAACAGTCAAAATATATATTTTTCCCCAGATAAAGCTGCTGACTAGCACAGCATAAGCAGAACTGTCCTCTGATGTCTGGAGCTCTTTCAAAAAGAGAATCAGTACAATCACAGCTTCAGATGATAAAACTCCCCTGAGCTTTTTGTTCTTACAGAAGATTTTGTTCTTCCTTTCCTCTGTTGAAGAAACACATATAGCCAGTGACAGCTAGGAATGAAACTTTGGTCTGAAGCAGTAGCGTGAAGTAACTGGGTGAAGTAACCAGAGCCATGACTAGTTGTCTGCTGCCCAAGTGCATATTTGTGTCTCTACCAGGCCAGGGCGGGACTGGGTGAACCTGTCCCACAGACTGGGTTTCATTCATCATCAGTAGTACTAGGCAGGACTCATACAGTCAGTGAGGAAGCTTGGAGGGCAGAATGCTACTCGCTATGAGCCTTTCCCTTTTGTTTAATATCACAGAATCACAGAATCACAGAATTTCTAGGTTGGAAGAGACCTCAAGATCATCGAGTCCAACCTCTAACCTAACACTAACAGTCCCCACTAAACCATATCCCTAAGCTCTACATCTAAACCCGAGGAATACAGCTTGTCAATGAAAAATCCAATATATGAGATCCAACTTTAAAAATACAGAATTGTGTTCTGTAAATTCCAGCAATGTGTAGCCAGGGCTACATTTCATTCATTATTCCCTATGAGAATTCTCTTTTATATTTTCCGCAAGCAAAAATGTGAAGGATGGTTTAGTGTACTGCTCTAATGCACCTCTCTGGGAAAGCTCAAATGAATTTTGATCACCATGAAACAGGAAACATTTCTCAGAACTCAGACAGACTTCAGTGCAAGAAAAATGTTATGTAAAATAAATAAATAAATAAATAAGTAAATAAATAAATAAATAAATAAATAAATTCTGCCATGCAGGCTTAAATTCTGCAGCTGGTCTGACACTAAAGAAAAATTATTGAAACGTGTCTTGAACACTCTTTTCCATGTGCTCTAGGCATCAGTCAATGATCTTTAATTGCTCCTTCTGCTATCACCATGTTTATTTGCTGGGTGATTTTCACACATTTTTGGGTTTTAGATCTATTTACCTTCACAGTCTGCTGACAAGATGCTAGAAAATAGTATACCTGTTCCTTTTTGTTCAGAGGTGTATTGATTTCTAAACGACTTCTTTGATCGCTGACAGTTTCTCAGTTTCTGCTCAGAGTTTGATGTAGATGGTGTGTGAAGAATCAACTGTTGACTGCTAGACCACTATTTATTTTTAGAGACTACCACATAAACATGTCCATGATTCACAATTAGGTATTTTCAAAAAGCAAGTTTTTATTCTGAAAAACAGGGTGAGTCAGATGTTGATATGATGTAGGTGATCAAAATATAGTCAGAATAAGAAAACAAAAGGGCAAACCGTGTAAGTTTGACACTTGGTCTCATACAAAACTGAATTGCTATTAGTCAGCTATTACCTGTGCAAATTCATGTGTTTTTTTCCTGTATTTATATTTAGATTTGTTCTTACATGAAGGAACACTTAAGCTCTAAATTGAGACTGAAGCCTCGGGGTATGCGCCTCTGAATATACATGGCAATAAGAATACAGACTAGGCGTTGTTCCTGGAGTGGGTCAGTACCTGCACTCCTATTTCATGCAAAACCAGGCAACATTCACAGTAGAGACAGGAATCAAACATGTGCCTCTTGGTCTTGATCCACATGGAGCATCCAGACAGATTTCTTCCTTTCTAGCTTCTTGGCAAGTGAGAGCTGAGACCAGGGATCTCCTCCATGCCTAGAAAAGCACCTTTGCCACAGAGATCCCTGGCTGTGATACAGACAAGCCAGTCCTGAAACAGACTTTGTGTGATGAAAAACAGAGTTTTTATTCTCCTGTTCTCTTCTCCTTGGCCTTTCAGATCACACACTTGTAAATTAGGGAGGTAGAGAGATGTTGCTTTAGCCTTACTCTCATTGTGGCTATGCTGCAGAACCACACAAAGAACAACAGGGAGCGTGCATGGAGGGTCTCTGCTTCCCAAGTACATAGACATGGATTCCCTCCATGCTCAGGGTTATGGGACTGCACAAGCACGATCTCTTCCTACTCACTTTGCAGGCAAATGTTATGCCATGGTTGATCCTCTTGGCCCCCAAGCTAGGTGCTTGGGTCTCTGCGCCGGCTGAGCGGGTGTGCCACAGGGCAAGTGTGGGTGACAGTGACACCACGCAACATAACACTTCTGGTCATGCAGCTCCCAGAAGGAAGTAGCCTCTGTGGCCTTGGGTGACTGGGAATGACCAATTTATGTAGCAGCACTCAGAGAAGAAAGGGGTAAAGGCTCTTTATTGTAGGCTTTTCTTTTTCAGAAGTGAAGGTATTGTGGTGAAGTGCTGGCATAAAACACTGTGCATGTTGCTCATTTTTGGACTGCCTGCCAAGGCAGTAATGGCCATGAGGGAGACTTAGCCCTACACATGGTTCAGGATGACCCAATTTAATCTCCTCCCTCTAAAATTGGTTCTTCAAGAGAACCAATTTTAGATGAAGTACTAAAATTATTACTTACATGTTGCGATGTTTAACTTGGAGAGCTTCAATGTACTTAGATAATTAAGTCATTTGTCTTAAACTACCTGAGTACCTTTACACTACCTTTGTACCTACCTGTTGAGAAAGTACATAAAGTACACCAGCATTGACTACTAACCCTTCTGAATATCAGCATGATGCCGGTCTCAGATCATGTCATTACCAACAGAGAAAGATATCTTCCTGATGTGCTTTAGCAGCCCTTGCCTGGGGAAAACAGCACACCCAGAGCACTGATAAACAACCCAAGTGGCCAGGTGATTTTGTCAAGCTGTTGTCTGCCTCCTTTCTGCTCAGCATGGGGGAGCCTCACTGTTTTGTTCTAAGAAACCCTGAAAATAGAGCCCTACTGCTCTTTTCATTTCACATGTAGCCCAAGGGTTGCTCTGACAATTTAATGCTATGAACTTCTGAGTTACACTACCCAGTTGTGTCCCCTAGCGCTTAGTATTTAGTAGTATAGACACAGCCTGAGTCTGTTTGAACACAGGCCTTGAAAGATGGCACAGCTGTGAGGGGTAGGCTCTGAGCAGGATGAAGTGGTGCAGTACCTGTGAGTGGAGGGCATGCTGTCTGCCAGTCCTGGGCTGATCTCCTGGGCATTGTTAGTTTTTACTGGTTATTTCCACTGTAGAAAAGGGATGGCTAAAGCTTTCCACACAGGCACAAGATGCCATGTCTTGTGGTTCATCTCTTCACCATTCATTTTCCTCCTTTGTAACTACAAACCTTTCCTGGAGCTGATGTCTCTGTCCAGAAAGAGCCTGAGAATCCTTTTTTTTTTCCTGCTGCCAGGTAACAGCAAAATCCCCAGTGATGTCAAAGAACTTCTATAGACCTCTGTAGATTTACTGTATTTTCTTAATACCAACTGCTCTGAGGCAAAAACACCCTCAAATACTTGCATGCTCTCTATTGCCTAACAAACCATACCTTTTGTGATTTAAAAGCAAAAGTCTGTAAGGAATGACTTTTTGAACCAGCTCAGCCAAAGAGAACTTTTTCCTGGCTTTCATGCAGATCCAAGTTCTTAAAGCACTGCACTGGGTTCTTAATAATCAGCTCTCACTTTTATCCATCTCTTCTCAAGCGCAAAAGCTCGCCTGCAAACTATTAGCGTCCCACCTTTGGCACTCAGAACAGCACATCTGTTGCTTGTAAGTGTATTTTGATATCAGTGAGAGATGACTCCATCATTCAGCAGATTTATCATTCTGAGGAAGGGAAACCAGCTGAACATGCTGCTAGAAAGTGTACATGTCCCTTAAGTAAATAGACCTCTATTTGAATTTCCTATAGGTCTGGAAACAAATGAAATAAAAATCATGGGCTTTAATTGCTACCAATAAATTTCCATGCACTTCTGTCCTCAGGGTGGGGATGTATTATAAATCCAATGCATCCAAAAGGGGTATGTTGGAAACAAAACATATTCCATCTCTTTGGTCATTATTTGGATCTCTCCTATAATTTGATTCAATATTAAAGCATATAAAAGTTTGTTTTTTAGAGTTGCCTTATGCTGTATTATGCTGTATTATCCCTGGCTTTTTTTTTTTCTTTTTTTTTTTTTTTTTTTTTTTTTCGTAGAATTGGTTTCAGTGGGAATTCTTGGTATGCAGAAATCAAAATCTGCCCATCAGGGAATATTTTTATAAATGGTGCTTACTGCTTTGATGGTACTTACAACTTTCTTTAACTTTCCACTTACAGGAATGTGTTATGTTCATTGCAAGATCAAGCAGATACCAAAGAGATACAGTGCCACTTGTTCAGGTGACTAGTGCCAAGGCTTTACTCAAGAAAACAAGTAGAAAGCCCAAGTTGCAGAGGTCTGGCAGTCTTTATAACAGAGAGACAAGGACATGTCTGCTCACGAATAATACTACCACATCTTCCCAATCCTTCCAACACATTTAGAAGTGTTGCAAGCACTTGTGTAGATGCACTTGCACAAAATTTGAGTAATTGCACAGAATTTGAGTAATTGAAATCTTTTACCTGTATCAATCCAGGATATTTTGTGGCCAAATGTCAGCTTTCTCTGTCATGGCTTCAGATTGGCACATAAGCTGAACCTGGCTAGAGATGCCCCCTCTTACAGCAAGGCTTTCCAGCCCCAGCTGGCTGTGCTACCAGAGTTTTACAGCTTCTGCTCAGCTGGGAGCACCAGCAGCCCTCACTCACTCCTGGCTGCAGGAAATACTGTAGACAATAGCCTCAAAAATTTGGCATCACAATTTACTCAGCTTCAGCAACTAGGCACCTGATGCTGGGCAACAGTGAAAATCACTGAAGAGCTAGCTTGCTTGTAAGCTATCAGCTGCAGTTGTTCTTCATGAAAAGTTACTGAAGGAATGCTTTATGGGTTTCTAAATGCAAGCAATATAGGTTGTTTTCAGGCAATGTGTTAGAGGAAAAAGCTACATTTGTTAAATCGGCTTTTGCAAAAACAGCATTAGGAGTATGATAAAGCTTCCTTGATCCTTTCAAAACTGGTGAAGTCAAGAGAAATGGAGAAAGTATAGGAAAAGAGCTAATTTGGAGAATTGGTGAAGATGTATGGCTTTATCACAGCCAAATCTGCCTCCAATTTAAGGAAGAATTACACTGAGGTACAGGAACCTGAAGTATGCAGCTTGCATATGCACTCGTGATCCCTGAAAGCTTTCATTTCTTCCCAGCTTCAGTGATTATAAGATAGATAAAATGGATACCCATATTCAGACTTCAGTGATGTCTGTTTCTGGGACTGATTAACTGGAGACAAAATACAGTCTGTGGCAACATATTTCTGTCTGCTTGCTAGGATGTGCATGAGTGTGTTCTCTATTGTGTCTAGTAAATTAACCAGCTTAATATATACATATATATATATAATTTTTTGTAAACATTTATTTGTTTAGAAAAAAAGGTACAGAGGGAAAGAGAAATTGTGAGAATTTTAAAGACTATTGAGAATGGTGGGGCATAAGCACCCAATACAGTCTTGTCAAGCCCTTGTGAAAGCTGAGTTAGCACAATATCTTCTTTCATGCACAGAAAGAAGTAAAATTCTTCAGTACCTCAGTTATTGCTGTTTAGTAAGAGTTTACAATATAAGTGCAGCTCCTGGGATGCTTTTCTCTGACTGTTCCCATCATGAAGCTTTCTCCTTACTTCTATTTTCACCATAACACATTCCTTTTACTTGCCATTACAGATGAATAAAAGCTCAGTTATCAGCAAAGGAGTTACCTCTGGTGAAGGAAGCGTGTACTCAGAATAGAAGTATTGTGCCACCAGCTGTGTTAAATTGCTGCCTCTGAGCTATTGCAGGACAATTCAAGCTTGCTTGTAAAATAGATAACAGGAAGACACGTGTGTTGCCAAGGAAACCCTTGGCTGCAAGTTTATTGTATAAATAACACTGGGGTGGGGAAGATGTGGCTAACAGAACAGCAGGGAAAGATGAAGAAGTGCCTGGCATGCCTCTGTGACTGGGGGAGGCAGAGAGAGCAGAGCCAGCGAAACAGCTTTACCACTCCAAGTGGATGACCTTTCTTCAGCTGGAGAAAGCAGGGAAAGTAGGTCCTACATTTTCAGAAGTGTTTGGGGAAGCCAATAGAAGCTGGAGGGTAGGAATATGACTGATGGTCAAGCTAATGGACTGTAGGGTGGAGTCACTAGAGGAAAAGAAGCTCGTGCTGGGTTTGCCCAGAGCTGTGCAGGAGGTGGCAGATGAGGTCTGTCACGAGTCTAGCAGAGAAAGCAGTGGGCTTACAGCTCAGGAGAAAGGTTGATTTCCCCCCTGCCAGTGATGGGAAGAGCTTGTTGCACCTCCTCACCCCATACGCGCCTCATTAAGTAAAATTGGATAACACTGTTTTATTTGTAAAGTATTTTGAGCTATGAAGCAGGAGAGAGTTCTGTAAGAACTGACAGTATTAACTTCAGGTATCTATGTAGAGAGCAAATCAGTGCACATAGATGTATATTCCAGAGAAGATGAATGGCAAAAGTACCCACAGGGCTAAGACATCTGGCACGATCCAGTGTGCCTTCACAGTGACCAGAGATCTCTCTGACCTGTGCTCCTTCTTCCTGCAGGTGGTTACAACAGGGTCATATCAGATGAGAGGCAGCAAGCACTTGGCACTTGGTGGCATTGCTGTTAACCTCAGGCAACTAGTTTTGGCCATGAAGAGAGCCTGGAGCCTCTAGTAACATATTTATCTGCCCACATTTACCAGCTACCATTTTCTCTTAGTCAAAAAAAAAAACAAACAATGCTGCCCTTTTTCATGATCTGCCAGATCTCCTGATTTCTGGCTATTGTGTCTGATGGACATCCAACAGTCCTGGACCAAGGACCACAGCATAACAAGGGGTTGCTCTGTACGCATAGTCTGGGCTGTGGTCTGCACTGCTCAGCTGCCACAGGAGGTGGAGTTGCTGATGGGTATGAAAGGGAGAGATAGGAGGAGCCACAGAGATAAAGGCCTGCTTGGCTGACCTCTTCTGGAGTGTCCACTCTGCAATAAAATTTGAAAAGGTCAGGAAAGGGAAGAAACCATCCTGGTCCGCAATCTCAGTCCTAACAGGAAAGTAGCCATGATCACAGTTCAAGTCCCAAGGTTATTGTACTCATTTAAATTTATGAACATAACTCGCAAATCAGCCAATGCTTCCCATTCTCTTCTCCTGCATCTTTTTATATCACAAGTTTGCATGGGTAATTGTCCACAACATTCTCTTGTGAGGGTTGTTAGCCCCTTGAAAGCATTACAGAGCCAGATACAATGACCCTTAGCTTGGGAAAACCTCCTGTGACCGTGGAAGGGCCACCAAGATCCACCTTGGATAACTTACAGGATTGGACATATAGTGCCTATCTGTGCAGACTAATGTAAATATTGTGAAAGTAAGGCCAGGCATGTGGAAATATCCACCAAGTAGTCCAGGGATAAGAAACATTTTTGTCAATGAAAGTGGTCCAAAATACAATCTCTCATTTGGGAACCTCATCATCTCTCTTCAGAATCCATGGCAAATGGATGAGCCCTTAAGACATTTTGCTTTTGGTAGCTGCTGTGCACTATCTGGAGCCATCATGTTTAGTGCAGATGCTATAGCATTTCTTTGAATTGGCAGTGGCAGTTGTATGGCAGTTGTATTTCTTTGAATTGCAGTGGCAATTCAGTTCTTTGAATTGGCAGTGGCAGTTCTATGACAAGATTTCATGAACTGGGCAAGCTTCAGAACACATTTTAAAGTGACTTGGGGAGAAAGATAATCTCTCATTCTTGATTTATTAAATGAGCAAATTAAAAAATAACAGTATCTGTCTGCAATAAATTGTTTTAATTTTTCAATTAAACTGAAAATCATCTATCCCATTTTACCTTAATGAATGAACACCTGAAGTCAGCATCTGTTTTTAAAGAAGAATTTTGGGGTGAGTTACTTTTATCCAAAGAGATGGTGTTTTCTTCCACTTTCAGATATGTCATTGCTCTCAGAGGTATAAGATGAGAGAATCTAGGATGAAATAAATCCTGTAATTAAACATGATATGTCATTTCCAGGAGGTCTTGGAGAATTCCTTCCATTTCCAGACTGTCTGTCTCTATTTTCATGTCATGCTTATGGCTAGTTGATAATGTACTATTCCATCCACATCTCTGGAATTTTAATATACAAATACTTTGTTCTGTTTCATTTCAGCTCTCAATACCGTCAGACTCTGTAAAGTATGAAGTTGAACTTCACTCAGAAATCCCATATGCTTTAATGTTAGACTGAGCTGTTCCCTTAATTCAGTTCCATTTTCCTGTCTTTATACAGGTAATAAATATCAGTTTTAGAGGAAGACTTCTTTTATCTATTAATTTATAGACATGTGGGATTTTAAGCTTTGGTGAGTTTAGAATTCCTCAGATGAAAAATATGTAGGCTAGTTCTCAGTGGAGAAGCTAGTATGTCTGACATATTTGCTAGGAACTGAATAATCAAGTTTTATTATTATTATTATTATTCTTTCTAATATGATGAAACAAAGTATTTTTATTTTTTTTTCTTTTAGTTTATATGGATTCCTGCTTCATGAGAACTGTAATATTTCAGACAAATCACCACCCTTTATTTCCCTATAAAACACATTCAATTTACTGGTACAAATTTTGGTAAGGTTTTATATCTTCACTTCCAAACAGTAGAGAAGCAAGACTTTTCATATTTTCTCCCCTAAATTATTGAGTGATTCGTATTTACTTCTTCTACCATCAACAAGCCTGTTAAAACTTGAGCTTTCAGATTCTGTTATAAATTTTGTCCCTGCTCTGGTGATTGTTCTGAATGATAAAATGCAGCCTGATTTATGACATGTGCTTGGTAGTCAAGAAAGCAGGATGCTGAATGAAACCCTGGTCACACTCTACTCCACTTTGTTGTTGATTTGATTAGGACCAGACCCTCTCTGTTCTTAACTCCAAGTTTCATCTGAATTTATGTAGAGGATTCTGACGAATTAACATGACTGAGGTTGAATTCAGGCACCCCTTGATCTAATAGACTTGTAACCAAAACTGCCATTCAATTCTAGAATACTCTGGCTGCAGAAATGGAGAAGGTGCTGAGTGCCTAAATACCTGGTGTTGTGGCATTTCCCAGTCCTGCTGTGCAAATCATCACATTTATATGGCATATATGTATTGTTGAACTGATGAAGATGAATACTTTGGTCCTCATTCCACCTCCTGGGGCATTTAGCATTGACTGTGGTATGCATGAACCGAGACCAAGGTAAAAAATGTAATAGAAACACCTATACATGAAGAGGGTGACTCTTTCATATTGGCTTTTATTTTTATTTTTTATTTTTTCCAGAGGCTACCTGTTCTGACAAGGGCCAAATATCAAATAAAATATTGCTAGTGGGATTCATTTGGGTGACATCAGTTATTCATGATATGTTTTTATTTTCTTGTGATATTATGTGTGCTGACAAGCACCTTCCTGAAATTAAAAAGAAAATAAATCCTCATGGAAAGACTGAAAGTAGAATAAATAGATATGCAAACAAAGTCCTAACTAACTCTTAAGGACTCTCATACCAGAGAGTATAAACAAAAACGAACAGATCAGTGCTGTGGTGTGCTGACTGCCAGAGCTCCCCTAGTCCAGTGAGGCACTGTCTAACTCCTCTTTTCTTTGTGCAGAATTTCTGAAAAGCATTCTCAAGTGCATCTCTAAAAATCATTTCAGGCAGCTGCCCCGGCTTCTTGCCTCTCAGGGGCTGTGTGGGCACATTAGCCTCCTTGCCTTCAGAAGAAGTGAAAGGAGAAAAATCCACAGAATAAACTGCAGATGAGGCAGACTAATTGGTCTCAAAATCAAAACATATGGCTTCTTTCAAGATCTTGACTTTTTAAATACTTGTTTAAAGTAAACATTTGCAATTCCTCATGAAAGGCACTTTCCTCCCTGAATCCTCTTGACCCTCAGTGACCTTTCTTACCAATTGCACATTGCTTTACCCTTGGGGATGATTAAATCTGGAGAGGCTTTTTTTTTTTTTTTTTCCTTTTCTTCTTTTATCCCCCACATTTGTCTCCAAGGACTAAGTTAAGAACCTGTCTGAAGAAAGCTAACCTGGGTCAGAAAGACAGAAATACACCAGATGCCCACCTGATCATCTCACATGGGTGCCTTGGCTGGGGCCAGAGGCTAAGGAAGTTGATTTTCACACATGTTGTCACAGAGCTTTGTATTCAAAAAACGGGCAGCTAAAATAACCCGATTCACAAAAGCTAAGTTTTCAATCTAATCTTTGAACTGAAAGGCAGCTGAAATGCTGCCTATCCCCCAGGCAGAGGGTGTGGCCTGAGGCAAAGCCGTCCCCAGGATAAGGTGTTTGGAAATTACAGCCTGTGGCTGCTGCCTCCCCTGGCAGAAAAAGGTTGACAGAAGTGATTGACTCTAGGCTGCAGTCACTGGTGAACCATTGCAGTTTATCACCAGGGTGTCCATATAGGAAAGTTGATTGAAGTGTCTCTGAAACCACTTTATTCATGATTTGTGTCCTAGACTTGGAAGCGCTCCCCATCCCCAGCATGTTGGTTAGGCAGCTTAAGAGCTGGCGTAAAGGCTGGCGGCCTTTACTGCTGTACATCCTCAAGTGCCTCAGCACATTAGGCCCAGTGTTTGCTGGCAGGACAGGTGGAGCTAGTGTCTGAGTCCGGTCAGCAAATGTTCAAGTGTTTATTTTCACTCCTGTTTGCTGAGAAGCTGGAGAGAGGATTAGTTCTTGTCAAACAATTTGTTTTCAAAAGTGCCCTGCTGCCCAGTGCCTCTGTCTGTCAGGGTAATGTTCATTTGCTGCTGCAGTGCATGGCAGAGAGCACCTGGAGTGCCTCAAAATGAAGGGGTGGCTTATGAGCCACCAAGATCACCTGGGGAGGACAGGAGAGCTGGCCCTGCTGGCAATGACTGCACTGGCCTATGTGGGGGAGGCACATGCCTCTACCAGGAGTTCCTCAACACACTGCTCCAGTGAAGGAAAAAGAGACGTCAACTGCTCCAGCAGGAAAAGAGACGTACCTGCTACAGGTTGAAGGCTCATGAGGAAGTAAGCTTGTGCAGGAATTCCCATTCTACCCAATTTGAATTAGGACCTTGAATCCAGATTTCTCATGTCTGCACGGCATACCTTCACCTCTGCCTTGCTGGATACTCTGTCCTGGTTGAGCCTGTTTGCAGTTTGTGTAAGTTAAGATTCAGGGAAGGTACTTAGCTTGGCCTGTTGCATCTCTGCTAGGTGTTTTAACTGGTGTGTTATGAACTCACAGTTTTCTGATATGACTAATATTTATTTATTTGTGAAGAGTGCGCTTACATGTAAGAACCAATGCAAGCTAGGCTGAAGAAGTCTCTCTTGAAGTAAAATGATGACCAAACATCATATCTTACTGTGGCTCAACTAGATATCTTTATACATTTATTTATCAATCTCTTTCATAGACAAGGTCTCAAATTTGGTGCATATAGCCATACAAATTGGTAAAGGTATGTCAATACCAAGCATCTTCTTGCATGGCTATTCTACAGGAAACATTTATTCACAGAGCTTAATATACACATGCTTATGTTATCAGCTATCTTTGCTGATGAAGCTATCCCCTCAATTAGTTTTTTATCCTTAAAGGATCTGGCCTGATTGCATTGGCTGAGGCTCCACAAGTACATTAAGAACAGTGTGTTTTGGAGGTTAGACATGTTGTTATAATCCTGAAAATAGAAAAGCTGGCATTTGAAACTTTCTATGGCATGCAAAAGTTTATGGTTGGCATGCAGTACTGCTGAAATTAATTACTGGAAAAGAGGACATAAATCTTACCAATATCTGCATGAGTGATAGAATGAGACACAAATGGAGAACAGCAAGTCCCAAGAGGGAGACCCAAGGTATTAATATTAAATAGACTGTACACTGACCAAGAAAAAGAAAAAATGTTCGTCTATAATTTTTATCTCACATTAACATAGTTCCTGGAACTAGATGAGGAAAGTTCTCTCTAGTTTGCTGATAATGAGGTCCCACGGTTCTTATTTTCAGTGCAGGTGAAATGGAGACATGCATAAACTTGTCTCTGGCTATATCTAGACTGTGGGTCTGTCATTCTTTATCATCTAGATCTTGGTCTGGATGGAGTGTGCTATAAATCCTTGCAGCCTGTATGCCTGAGTTTCCTGCTTGGACATTTGGAGAAAACAGTGCATGTGCAAACCGTCTGCAGCAGGGAGCCCAGGTGGGGCTGGGCATTCTCTGAGAACCTTGGAGGGGCTTAAGGGAGGCAGCTGCTGAAGAACTATGCATTAAGAACAGCATCCTGGAGCTCTTCAGGGCAGTACAAGATAAAGTTCTAGTTCTGTGTTTTTTTTTGTTTTGTTTTGTTTTGTTTTGTTTTGTTTTGTTTTTTTTTTTTTTTCATTCTGAAAGGAGCTTGCAGTACTCTTTCTCTTTTAAGCTGTCACTGTATCTGTTGGATGAAGCAGTTGTAAAAGTAAAGGACAAATTACCTTGCAAGTAGCACACTAAAGATGTGCAAAGAAATTTCTTCATCTAAGTTAACCATAGATGATAACAAATTCCTTCCTCCCCACAGCCATCCCAAACCTCAGCATGAACCCTCATTGAAAACGACCCTCCCAGTCTCCCAAGAGGTGAGGCAACTCCCTGCACTCCACCCTCCTTTCTGCTCCAACACAGACTGAAAGCAGAGGATTGAAATACCATGTAAAAAGGCTGCTCTTTACACAGCCATTGCGACAATCACACAGGGTTTGCAGACGTAATGATTACAAGTAGCCTCAGGAGAGAGGACACAGATGTCCATTTGTTTGCAGAGTGACTAGGCCTGATAATATGATCACAAATTTCGCATTGCTTTCATGTCAGTTCTTTTCGTTGCCTGGTTGTATGGACATTTCAATTCCACATGTAAGATGGTGGCTACCAACAAGCATCAATATTCACTGGTTAACTTGCATGGGGAGGTGCTTGATGTTTGGTTAAGAGTCAAAATGATGGCACTTCCCAGTCCCCCTGAAATCCTGTCATGCAAATCCTGCATGCTTCAAAGGCCCCTGGGCATCTGAGCTAGCTTTGGAAATCTCAGCTTGGATAATAGTGACACTAACATACTTATGCAGATGTCCTTAAATCAGGGTGATTCAGATGGTGTAGAATGAGGAGGAAAGTGCCTACCTCCAGGGCTGTCCTGAGTTGCTAGGCTGTCCTGTAGTCTGACACCTAAAAGAATGATTTTTAATGGCAGAGGATCACTCTGGGACAGGGCTGTCCCAATTGATGTCAGACACACAAACACAGCTTCCCTGAAATCATTTGGAAATATGGTATAAACAAATGACACACTTTGTGGAAGAGGCATGAGGCGCACCCTGACCCTGTTGCTCTGCACACTTACCACCCAGCACATGAAAATCCCGCATAGCTCCACTATTTCCATTAGCTGAAGTAAACATAATTTCAGCAAAAGTAGGAGAGAGACGTCTCTCCTATTGAAATATCTGAGCCCTTTCTGACATGGAGATTTTTGAAATGTTTGATATTCTTTTCCTGAGATCATATTTACAGTTAATAGAGGTACTGTGCAGTAGCAGTGTTGCAGTAGCACCTCTGCTGTCTTCTCATGAATGAGTTTTTGAATTGATTGTTTCAGATTTGCTTGCTGAGGGAATGTATCTCACAGAGAACATGGAAAACAAAGTTACACTATGAACTGAGACTATTTTAGTGGTTAAAAAATCTTCCCTTAGCTCAATTTTAAAATTGAATCTGTTATTTTTTCCCCTCTTTGTCTCAACTGATTCATTTCCCTTAAAAGGAACTTACATTTTGGCTATTCCATTAGTCAGGGAATCAACATATGAAGAAGACTGGCACTTCTCCAAAGAGCCTATCACCCATGGCTCAAGGGCTCATACCTGGGCTGGGGGAGAGATGTCCAGGAGCAGCCACCTCACCTCCTATTGCCCTTTGAAATTCCAGCCTGTGCTGTTATCTGTGCTGATGACTGCAGCCCATAAACCTCTGTGCAGAATGGAATTAGCAGGAACACTCACCACCTCTCACGTATTTTTTTTTTTTTAATCAAGGAGGGAAGAACATGTAAAGGATGCCAAGCTCATGCCATGCCAAGCTGATGCAGAGCCAATGATCTTACTGAGTGCCTTCCCCAGCAGCAACCCAAGGCTGATGTGAAGACTCCTTAGAGGGGTGCAGAGGGGCTGAGCTGCTCCGAATTAAGCGAGCCATGCTGCTGCTGCAGGTAATTCACAGTGAGTATTTGTCAGCATGGAAATTGAACAGTGAATATTTTGGGGTATAAAATTTATATAAAAATATGTCTGGTTGAAAACTACACTCAAATTAACAATATTCAGTTTACAGACTGACTTATGGATTGCCAGGGCACTGGCTCCAGTGCAAGGTGGGCTTCACTGCAGCATGGATGGGGAGCAGATGGCGAGGAGCAGACCCATTGGGTGTTCTCCAGCCTCAGAGCTGTGCTCTGCTCCCAGCCAGCCCAGCTGCGGGTGTCTGAGCTGAGCAATGGCACAACTCCCCTCACGGACGCTTTTTCCGTCTGACAGGCTCTGTTGTTTTAACTCCCAGGCTTGCTCCCACGATACTGACATGCTTTCCACTTCGTTTGCATATAGGAAACATCCATTTCTGGGTGACTGAATATACCGGGCTCTGTTCTGGTGTTCTGGGCAGCTGCAGCCAAAGTTATCCCTCATTAGAGATAAATGGAGCAGCTACCTTCTGCCACAGCCTGAACTGACCCAGCTTCTTTCTGCTAGTCTGCACCACGTTCTGATGCCACAGTGACAACCCTGAGTCTAGAGGAACACAACAGCTGTATTTAAATGGGGTCTTTTCTAGGAGGTGAAAGCCTTTCTAAGCCTGGAGCTCCAGAGATGCAGATAGAATACAGCTGCATACAAGTGGGGCACCCCGAATTGTTTGCATCCCTGTTGAATGACAGGTTATTAAACTTGGGCCTGGAGCTATGTCAGTGTAACTGTGCACTGTCAGTTAGGTTCAGAGTGTGGACAATGACTGTTCTTCTGCCAGTCAAACACTGGACACAGCTCAGAGCATTTTTCTAAAACAGGAAGGATAACAGCTCCCAGGTAATTGGGATGTTGCACAGCAAAGTTTGCAAGACTCTCATATGCAGCTGTGATTGTGGACCACAAAAATATCAGCACAAGTATTTCAGATAGGTAGATTACAAGGTGATGAATAACCTTGTGAGCTTGCTTACACTACTCCCTAAATGAGAAGAGTTAAAGAGCTTTTTAGCTGAAAGTTTGAGAAAACATTCATCTCACAAATAAAAATCTATCTTGTTACAGCTAAGAGAAAGTAATAGGAAGTGCAGAATGATTGATTTCACCAGTATGAGCACAAGCTATTGCTGTGTGCAACTGGCAGCAAAATTCAGCAGTGTGAGGGGATCTATGGGAGAAGATGTGAATATAATGCACATGAAATGTGTGATGCAATGAATGGTCAACTGAGAATTTCAGTCATAATTTGATAAATCTTGAGTGATTCTAAATAAAATGGAATAGGGGAACAGAGTAATCATAGTTCAGATGAGTTTCCTTTAATATATAAATACTTTAAAGAAGCATGATTTATTACATAGAAAGAGAAGAATGGAGAGTGGTTTTATGCTGCCTACAGTGTAACCTTACTGCCTTAGTGTCTCAGTGCTTTAACATGGCCTGCTCTGCATTTTTGCAGGTTTACACAGCACAGGAGGGCAACATGCCTCAGAGTGACCTCTACAAATAACTTGGCAAATTCATGTTCCAGGTCTGTACCTGCAATTAGACACCAGAAACCCAAATTAGCCTTTCAGGGCAGTTTTGCATGGTTTACAAAACTCAGATAGTTGCAAAAATGAAGAATCCAAACAATAAACATGTTTTCATAGGCAGTTGAAGCTGCTGAGTCAAGCAGCTAGCTTGAAAAATATAGTCATAAATGGGAAAAGAAAGACTTTGATAGCTGATGCAACATATGACAACTTAGTTATGTGGTAGCTATATTTCATAGGTGAACGGTAAGGGACACATGACTGGGGCCATATTGCTCAACTCTTCTATTCTTAAGCAGGTTGTCCAGGTCCAAATTGCCTATTTTGAACAGCCCTGTCCCATGCTCCCTCCACATTGTGTGTCCTACCCTTTTCTGGGAGAGGCCAGTCATCATTTTCACCCAGTTACAAGCTTGACATAATTGATTGTGATTTAGCAGTAATTTAAAACCAACAAACAATCAGAGACACAAACAAAACACCTGGCAGGCCCCGCTGACAGTGACTTTTCCTCCAGGTTATTCAGACACCTCTCCCAGACCCTTAATGCACACAGGAAGTCATCAGGTTGTTCAGCTGCATTACATCAGCTGCATCACTGAATAACTTTGAAAGCTGTGCCCTAATTCATACTTTTCCTCTCCTCTCTGTTTGCTGTCTTGACTGTAACCCCTAACAACTGAAGTACTGACCTTGCAGAGTTTTACAAACAAGCTCAACTTAGCATACTGGGGCGTAGTCTGACTTGACCTAAAATGTGAGCTTAGAAATACTTTAGCAGCACTGTAAGAGTTTACCATTGATGCAGAAATGTCTCCTTCCTTGTGTGTTTTAAAAGATAATCACACTATTGATCCAGGCTGTCTTTTTATAAAACTTTCCCCCCCCCCCCAAGGAAAGCTGAGGGACTAACAAAATCTTAGAAGTAATCCCCCAATGCCTATTAAAAAAAAGGGTGGGGGGGAATATTGACACAAGGACATGTGTACGTAGACCAGGTAAGTGATGATAAAGGGGTAACCAGAGTCCTAAAAGGTGGAACAGCTTTGTGTGGAAGTAGCAGTAAGTAGGGAATCTGGTGCTTTTGTAGGGGGTTATGGAACAGTGGTATCTGCAATAGCCAGGGCGGGCCAGTGGACCCAGGAAAGAGTGTCCTGCTCCAGTGAGATCACTATGTAAGTGACTTCAAGTCCACACACAAATCTTTACTAATATTAGGACTTGGACTGCCCAGTCTTTGTTCCTCTTCACCTTCTCTGTGCAGAGAGGGAGAAATTAGAAAGAACATTCTTAAGATAATAGCTTTAGTGTTATCACAGGAGAGATAAATTATCCAGAGTATATTTATAGTCACACTCTGGCCTGGTAGGTTGGTTTGAGATACAGAAATGATATTGTCATTATTTAAATGAAAGGTGGAAGGAGGCAATTGAATTTCCACTTGCTAAACATTGGTAGCAGAAGGAAGAAAAAAGGAAAGTAAGTCAATGTAAAACATACAATTCCTAAGAAGGAAAATGAAAGAAGTGTATCCACAGGACCTAGCTGCTGTGCTGCTTCACAGCAAGCTCTCTGGGAGCAGATCGTAGATTTCTCAAGGTCTGAGGCCATTACTGAAGGTAGGCTGAATATATTAGGAACATTTCTCATTTTTATAATCCCTTAACAACAGGCTACACTCTCATAGGGTATGCCAGGGACATTAACTTCCGCTATAAATTGCATGAATTGCATGGCTGTTTCTCGTGCCCTGAGCACCTAAATACTCCAAAAAAGGGAGATAAGAGCCATCCGTGCTCTGTGAGGACAGAATTATTTGCATCTATGTGGGTCAGCTTAGAAAGCATTATTAAACACAATCATAAAATTTGTCATTTTAATTGCAGGTGTTCTTGAGCGTTTGAAACCTTTCAAAACCCACAGACAACTCCATTAAATGAGATAGGATGCAAAGAAAAAATGGTACTTCTGCAAAATACACTGTGCATTCTCTCTAAGTAACCAGTCTGGCTGAAAAACCATTTAGTCCAGCTCCATTTTAATACAATCAGAACAATCATCTTCTCAAAGACAATCACAGCCTTTAGGTGAGAAAGCTTTTGTCTAGTCAGAGATGAGAGTTTGCATGGGCCCTTCCAGAGCCCTGAGTTTGTTGTCAGGATCAGGGGACGGTACAAATGCCAAAAATAGAGCAGTGAGTTTGCCTTGCACATTATGATAGTATTTTGTCTGGCCCATAACTGCATTTAGCAGGCTGTCTCCACACAATAATTGACAATGTTTTGAAAGAAATAAAGATGATGGTTTATTAAAACTGAAAAACATTTTCTGTTCAAACTGGATATAGGAGAAACACACCAGATCAGGACATAGGCCAGGAGTAACAGTGCTCACCTTGGCTGAGGGCAGGGTGGTTTAGTGAATTAACTTAACCAAAACTAACAATTACTGGACTTTGCCCCAGGATGAGTGAGGATAAGCAATATACAGACACCAGAGGGACAGACTCGGGTTCTTGAGCTGCCTTTTTCATAGCTGGATCCTGAATCCAAATCCTTAACCTTACATGGGAGTGCCCTTGCCACCAGCTTATCAGGCATTCTGCACATCCCCATTTTACCTGAAAAAGCCACAAAAGCCATCCACAACCAAAGAACAAACGTGATTATGCTATGAAAAGAAACAACAGACAAGCAAACAGTCTTTAAAAATAAAATGAAATTATTAACTTTTTCTGTTTCACTTACCCTGATATGGTACTGAATGAGAGTTCATGTTTATATGTTTGATCAACCAAACCTCATCCCTTAATTTATTATTTATTGGATGGAGACAAGTTGAAAAAGGGGCAGCCCATGCCATGGAGAAAAGCGCTACGGAAGGGCACAGAACCAGCAGTGGTGCGTCTGCTCTATGTCTTTCTCAGATAACACTTCTTCACACATAACACTAGCAAATTAGAACAGCCTTGTTCGGTCTTCTCCAAAACACTTGGCTCCAAGTGTAACCTGAGACACTTGAGTTTCAGGAGGAGGACTGCAGCCAGGGGATGCAAAATAAGTGAGATTATTAGTTTACATAAACCATCTGATTGATCTGCGATAGGAATTTCAGAAAGAATCTTAAACACAAGTCTCTTGTGACCCTCAGGACAGCTCAGAACAGAATTTTTGCTATACTAGGTTAAAAAGGAGAAAAGAAAAAAAAAAAAAAAAGGAGAAAAGAGAGAGGAGTGTGAGTTTAAAATTATATTAACCAATTAAAACAGTCTGTTCTGAACTTCAGGAACTCTATCTAGCATACCAATCATAACATTCACTTAATAGGCCTGGTCACAACCATATTCTTCCTTTCTGGTCTCAAACTATTTTTTTTGCAACTGCCTAATGGCTTCCTCTTGAAAGGTGTGACAATACTTCACCTTCCTACTTCAAAAAATGCTTTTTGTTTATTAGTTAATAATTTACTAGCAGCCTCAGGTAGTTCTCCTTTGTAAAAAATGCCTGGGTAATCCCAGCTGCAAAGGCAGCCCTGGCATCATTACGCCTCCACATCCTCTTCAAATTACCTCATAGCCATTCAACACAAAGTAAAGACCCTGGCCGCTGTATCCCTGTTTCATCAGTACTCAGTATGATTTGCTATTAAAAAATCTGCCTCTATGTGGAGGCATCCTAAAGGGCCTGAAACTTGTGCTGCTTTTGCACCTGGACATGGAAAGTGGGTCTAAAATTTCTTGGAGCCCTTCTGCTTTTGCAGCTCCTGACTGGAGGATTCACATTGTTTGAAGGAAAAGTAGACCTGGGTGTATTTATCATTTATCTGTGTGGGAATACATGTGGACATGTCCTTGCCAGGCCACATGGAGGAGAGGTAGGGCTGTACTATTGTATCACACACCTGTGAAGAAGGAGGGCTTGAAGGTCTTCAGTGGGGGGAATAAAAGAGGCCAATTTGGAGGTCAGGTTTGTAGCCATGCTTACCTGACAGTGCAAGCGTACCCCAAGGTGCTTAAATCCCATTGGAAAGAAATGGTTCCCCATACAAAAATGCATGTAAATCCCATACGGTCTACTTGGGCATGATTTTGTTGGCATTCTGAAGACCAAGGGGTAATCACACAAGAGCAATCGCGTGTTGACAGAGTACAAGCTTCCCTTGAGTAAAACTTCCCACCTGAACATGTAGTGCTACTCCAGTGAGGATGGCCAAACATTGGACTGAAGGCTCCTGGTTTAGTTTCTATCCACTTTTTCAATCTTTACTTTTCTGCGACTGCAGAGAAATACATATTCATCAATGACAAGTTTTTAGCTATCTAAAAGATAGGTAAGCAGCCTGATTTAGTTATCTTCCACACTTTTGTTTGTCACTGGGGAAAGACAGTCATTTCAGAAGGTATTCCTGATTGTCTATGTCTGCAGAAACCTCCTGATTTTTTTCAAAGCTAAGGTTAAATACCTCTTGATTAAGTTTATTTGAAACCAAGTAAAATGACTGCCAAAACATCTGCCAAACTGGGGATGTCTTTGGGCATGGAGGTCATTCTCAGCCAGTGAAGTGTGTGTGGGTAGTAGCTGAATTATTTCAAATAATATCACATTGGATATCACAGGGAAGGGACTCCTCTTTACAAAGGCACAAAACACAGCTACTCTGGCTGGCCCACTGCAAGGTATTTTAAAAATCTTGACCTGCAGGGCCTTTGAAGCGTCCTGTACAGATTCCTCCTTTTAGGGTTTCTGTTTTCTACCTAACATCCCTCATTCCTTCCCTGAAGACCAAAGCAGGGATGTTTATCAGACTTGAAAAGGTAGAAATACCTCAGAAGGCAAAGTGAATTGTTTACTCTGAAAAATTGTGTGAAATTGGCATACTCATACTGATTTAGTTGTTTATTTGCATGTCCTTTCCTGAGGCAGATCAAATGTTGCTTTTTTCCACCATGAAATTTCATTTAATGTTAGAATTGTTGGCTTGGGTAAGTTTTACTGAAACATAATCACACAGGATAGATACTCTTTAGTATTTTTTGTAAGAAGCCTCACAACTAATATCATATGCTATGTATCACCGAAAGGCCTGTAACTGGAGATTATGTTGGAAAATCTTATTTATGTGATTTACAATTTCAAATAATAGAGGCAAATCATAATAAAAGAGACCAAATTCATCTGAAACTTTACTAAGATAAAGTTTTTGGTATGAAATACACAGTTTGAATGCTCTATACATTCTATTTTAGTTCAAAATAACATCAATCTGTTCCTCCTCTACTTGGGGAGAACAAACTTTGTGCAAACAAACAGAATGTAGTTTATGTCTATAAACTTGCCTTACACATATAAATACTTTGGAAACTATGAATAATTTTGTGTTGAACACTTAACAGTAAGTATTAAAATGCAGAACTCATATATGTATATATGTACGTATAACTCTTGCAAGCTAGAAAATGAGTGCTGGCTCTGGCCCAAGATGGGCAGTATATCTAAAAGAGAGGTTCCATGTTTAATAAAAGCTTTTCTCTGTCAAGTTGATTTAAAAACTGCAGCTGCTGTTTGAAGCTGCTGTATTTTTCTTGGAAACTCATTATAATCCCAATAGGGTGTTTTATATTTGAGCAACAGCAGTGCATTCTACAATTTTGTTGCTCACATGATTTTCTATGAATGTTGCATGGAATACAAGGGATTTTGGTAGAATTTGGAATCTATAAAAAGGGACAGATGTTTCAAAGAACTTTGCATCGTGTGTGAGGAACATTTTTTAATTTCCTTTATAAACTGTATTTCTGTGCAGTACTCCCATGAAAGTCAAATATTTTAATGGTCTCTGTAGACGTTTAGATGAGTTATTCTAGCCTTCTAGGTGATGTATAAACCCTGGACCAGATTTGAAAAGGTTATATTATGAAAATTAAGTTTTGTAGCTATTCCTTTTGTAGGTCAGTATGAAAGAAAAAAAAAAAAGTGACCATTTTTTTATTCTGACAAGTTCTAGTGTATAACATTTTCTAGATTAAAAGATGTCTTTCCTCTTCTACTGTTTTCTTTCACGCTTTCCTACTGTATATCTTTTTTACAAGGTTTAGTATACTGATCTTCATGATATTTCCATATTCCTTCTTAACCTCAGTCTTGTTGTTACACCTTTTTGCAGCTTTCACAAAATTAAAGAATCTTTAACAGTAGAATTTTAATTTGTATATTTGTATTTTGCCAAACACAATATCTAGTATATCCTGTTCCCTGAGCTGACAGCAATGAGATGCCGTAAAGCTATATATAAACCAGTAATTTACCTAGCACTGCTCTGACAGATGCCTCCTTAAATTACATTTTTAATGTACTCAGATAAACTATATATAATTAGGATTAACACTGCTATCCCCGTGACCCTGACTGGTTCATGATTAGTGTGTGTGTACTTTAGTATCACTTAAGAGAAGGATCAAGTGACCTTAATTGTATCCAGCTTGCCCATTTAAGTGCTTGATTTTTTTTTTTTTTTCCTAAACGTCTTGTTTGTGCAAGTAACACATTTCAGTGAAGCAAAGCTGATCTTGCACTACTTAAGTTTCTTTCAAACATGGTGTAAATTACAGTTTCAGTTATTCATGTCTTTTTCAGACCTGTACTTCAAAACATTTCACATTAAAACCAATAGAGAGAGAAAAAAAAAAAAAGGCGACGTGAAGAAGTAGGAAATAAGGTTCCAAAGCCTTATTTAAATGCATCAGAATAATTACTCCAGTATGTAGAAGCGTTTCATTCTTTTTGAGCTAAATATTTTCTTTTCCAATTCACTGCTAAAGCAAACAGAATATGTATGTTTTTGATCTTATTGTTGATTAAGAAAATCCTCCTGAAACCCTCAACCAGACCTCAGAGGCATCATTGTGCAGTGACAAAAGCTTTTTATTGCTAATTGCATAAGCAGGGCAGTCTCCAGCAGAGAGTTGCTTGGTTGCTGACTGATGCCTTGACAGATAACAGACAATCAGTGCAAGACTCCAAGATTCCTGGTGGAAAAACAAAAGGTGCTTAATTTATGAACAACAACCAGGCATCCATTTAACAATGCCATTATGTACTGGAAAAGACTCTGTGCCATACAGACATACAATGAGCTCACCAGAAAGTAGGAAAAAGGCTGGGTTTGTCTGTGAGTGGGCAAATAATGAAGGAATGGCCATGCCTCTCATTAAAAGCCCCGAACCTTTCTTTCCTAGCTTGGGTGGGACTGTCTAGTGTTTGCACAGTAAGTCTCTGCGACAGCTTAGAGGTGAACTGTGTCCACTTTGAGATTCAGAGTTATTTTAAAGGATTTTTCTGTCCCTCTCTTTGTCGAAATGGGACTATCAGGGACTTCATCCATCTACTGAACTCAAACGGGAGTGTAGTGGCAGCAAATAAAGATACCAAATAAATTAATAGGTGTGGTGGACACAGAATGAAGGCACAACATGTAAAGGAGTTCCTGAAGCTTCCCATTTGCCTGTTACTGACAAACTGCAGCTGAAGTTCTTTTTCTGTATTTAAACGTCACAGCAGTTTCTTTGCTGGTGATGGGTATGAAATCAAGGATCGTGTTACCAGACCAAGTATTTGTGAAACAGAAAGAGAGATTTAAGTCTGGTATGCTCACTTACTTTGTTAACAGCCTCTCTTTTCCCTTCAGCAAATCTCTTTTTGCTATAATTGCATTGTTTTTATTAAGTGGGTGTTCACTGGGATGAACATGTCAGCCACAGGCATAGTCCACAGAGGGTCTCTGTCCCACAGCATCCACAGCATGAAACAGAAGAGCCCAGGCAGATGCTGGGAAAATGAACAACAAAAATGAGGAAGCCAAATATTTAGCAAACATCTGAAGGAGACTGCAATGTAAAGGTGTTTCAGAAAAGGAGTTTTTTTTTTTTTTTTTTTTTTTTTTTTTTTTTTTTTTTTTTTTTGTAGTGCAGGGGAAGTGCTGGGTAGGGCAGAGCAATCACATCAGCCCTGACAAAGGAGGGTCTTGGTGCACAGCAGTTTAACTGCTGTCATTTGTTTTACTAGGTCTTTCTCTTTTAATGTCAAACCCACTTCTCTGAGCTCTTCTGTCTCGGCGAGTATTGAGGTTAGGTGTGGAGACATTTGTCATTTGTGGAGTTATTTGTAGCTACAGAGCACAGGAATAGATGGATAGTGCTCCTATAAAATCTGTTTACAGTTGTGCTTTGCAGAAAATCTCGCTCCCACCCTTGCTGCCTATGTGATTAAAGCACCACATAGCTTGTCAGTGCAGATCGGAGAGTTAACTGGGCCTGGCGTATTGAACAGCTTGCAGTGAAACCCCAGGTAGGTTTATCTGGAAGTGGGGAAGCATGTTTGTGGGGTAACAAACCAACAAGGCTGGCTGACTCTTGGCATGAAATCATACCAGCTGGAAAAACTGGAGAAGAACAGGGTCTTGACCAACAGATAGCCGAAAGCCATAAAAAGAATAACAACGTGATGATAAATAACTGTCTGGGCTAAGGTTTGGTTATCCCAGACACCCTGCATCTGATGAGATGGCTGCTCCTCCCCAGCCAGCCCATAGAGGCTTGTGCAGCTTCCTTATGGTGATTTGGATGCTCTGCAGGGTACTCCAGAAATAGCAGGTCTCGGACCAAATGGTGCAGTTGTCAGAGCTGAGCAGAGCCACAAACAGTGACCTTTTGACCATGTTTGATGGTTTTTAACACTGTGCTGGAATGTACATTGAACAAAGGGAGCAGTTTCTATGAAAACAGGTGCATTTGAACTGGTCAACCAAATACAGACTGCTGAACAAAATGGAAATGCTGCAGAGATTCCTGCCAGACCCCCTGGGTAGGAAGCTTTCAGTTAAGACCAGAGGAAGCTATCTCTTGCATAAGATACAGTTAAGTCCCGTGGCACCCTATAGCTGAATGACCCACCATCAAAAGCTGCCCTTCTCCTCTGGCATGCAGGAAAATTGTCCCTTCCCATTCATATGTACACGAAGAGCTCATGGAGCTTGTGGGAACTCACTCTGAAGTTTGTTGTTATTTTTCTTTTTTTTTTTTTTTTTTTTTTTTTTTTAACTCCCAAACAATATCTGAATTACATTCCAGAGCTGAACCAAACACAGCAGTGCAACTGTCAAAACTATTCAGCAATTTCCCTTAGAGTTACGAAAGTGCACCTCTTACTAAGGGAAAAAGAATGCATGTTACCTTTATCCAGCCCACCCAACTCTGTATCCTGCTGGGAAAAACCCTGTCTCTGAAGCCATAAGCTTTTCCCTTTAAACTTATTTTCTTCCAAGTTTGCTTTTGTTGTTGTTGTTGTTTTACTGTAAGTTATCTAAAAAAGTCTTCAAAAACTAACCTTGTGTGTATGCTTGAATCAATGTGTTTTATTTACTTACAAGTTAGTATCAGCAAATGAAATGAGATACAGTACTTCATGTTTATAGCCCCTCTCCCTCCCCCCCCCCCCACCTTTTTTTTTTTCTTCACATGGATGTCTGTAATAGGAGATCTGGCTTCATCACCTGTGACTCTTTAGGTAAATCTGCAGAGATGCAATGGCTTTGTTCTCTCTTACCCTGCACCTGGCAATTCGGACTACTGCAAACAGAATATGAAACACAGCAAAAATATGAAGGAATTGGAATCCAGGCTACCAAAGACACTCTCTGCTTCCACTCAGCAGTTTGGTGCAGGTGGAGAACAAAGCTTTGTCCATGTCTTGGGTTTAGGTTTTGGGCAACCTTGACACAGCTGTAGATCTCTTTCTTCATGTGCTTTCATGAAGAATTTATACTGATTTTTAATTTTTTCTTCTTTTGCTCTGAGTTAAAGATTGTTTGGTGATTTAACTGTCATTCAGAAAGTCTCTTTTAGCTCTTTTGTCTGTGGGAAGAATAGAAGTTTTCACACCTTTGTCCTTGGAACAGTGGAAAATCATATGAAAAATGGTCATTTTAAGAATCAGCTGAGCTTCTCGAAACCTGTGGAAGACCAGTTGTGTGCAAATTCTATTTGATTAGGTTTAAGTGACTACATAAGCTGCACAGGTATGGTAACGTACTTTGATTTTTAAACAGAACATTAAACCAAATCTTGAACAGACTCTTAAACAGAACAGTAACTAAAGTCCCAAAGAAGGAGGAACACAAGGTTACATGCTGATGTATAAAAAGGAAGATTCTGCAACTTTCCAGGCATTATTAGATCTTACTGTATTTTTGCAAGTCTGTTCAAGCTTTGGTGTCCTCTGGAGTAAAAATAATTTATCATCTTTTCAGAAGAAGAAGAAAGAAAAGCACAGGTTTAAGGGATTTCTAATGTAGCAATTTTTGACTGATAGATTCCTGTTTTATTTCTTTATTCTCAGATTAATCCAGGGTTTGGATATCACTTACAACCATGTCACAGCTGTATGCTGTCTATGTGCTATGGCTTGCCCTTACTTGTACCATCTGTACGTTTAAATGCCGTGCCTATCCTGAAACTTGTTACCAGCATTACCCGTACTGTCTAAAATAACTCCTTTATAAAAAACAAAATGTATAAATCCCCTTCAATTTCTTCTAACAATTCCTTAGATATCTGCAATGACAGATACCAGTCAGCAGTGGCTACCCACGCCCTCCGAAATCAAGTGTGTCTAATCTGATGTTACATATTCAAAAGTTTGGTATCTACTGAAGTGAGTCATTTCGGCTCCTTTGCTGTTGGTACTTCCCGAAAACGATTCAACAACTTCTTTGGAAGGAGATAATTTTGCTGCTGGAGGTGCTACTCATTCTGTCCACTGACAATATGAGGTGCCTACAGGACTGGTTTAGCCCAGATTCCTAAATTCTAAATGCCTCACCATAGACGTAGCAAATTCCATCCTAAATCCATAGATATTTGCCTCTAAGGTATTGGAAGATTTGGAAGATACTTTTTTTTTTTCTTTTTTTTTTCTTTCCCTCACTGGGAAATTTTAAAATTCCTTTGTGGTTTAAGGAATATTCTCCTCTTTGAACAGAAATACAGTGTAGGAAACAGAATGAAAGGTAATAAACTCTAAAGTTCAAAAAGATTACAGGAGTATTTAGTCTGATCTCCTGCACAGTACAAGCCACAGACTATAAATGAGATGAAAAAGTTTTTTGTTTGTTTGTTTGTTTGTTTTCAGAATGACATGGAAAATATCATTTTTATAGCAAAAAGAGAATTCTACTGAAATAATGGAATAATTTCCAGTGAAAACAAATTCATGGCAAAACACAACTTAACTGTAATCTTCTTAATTTTTGATTAGGAAAAGCATTATATTCTTGTAGAGATTTGTTTTGGTCTGGCTTGAACTCATAAGTGCTTATTAAATGCTGGAGGTGAGTTTAAAACAAAGATATTTTGATATCTGAGTCTCTTTAAAATATGTTTCAAGGAAAATTTAATCATCTGTTTGCTTCTCCAGACATAGCTTTGTAACTCCATAGATGAATATTCAAAGCAAACCACAATCGTTATGCATTTTTTTGTTTTATTAAAGGAATAACAGAATGTCTGCTAATTGAGGCAGCCAGGTAAGCCATAGACAGTAGGCTCTGTGTTTCAGGGAAAGACCTTTAACTTTACAGGAAAAGGGTGCTTTCCTAGGGGTGTTTGAGTAAATGGGAGCAATTAAAAGTGATGTAGCATTATGCAGCCAAACAGGTCTGACGTACAACGGCTGTATTATACCTTACAAGGGATGCCTTATTTCTGTGTTCATACAGTGGATTTGTCTTATCAATATGTGACTAATGAAGACAATAATTATCCTTGCTGCCTCCCTTGTAGTCCTATTATGCCTGTTTATTTATATTACATGCTTACAGTATAATCTTTATAGTCTGGATACAGACTTGGCCTTCTTATACTTGGAAAGTAGATGTGAACTGAATCCGCAGGGGAACAAGCAGTGACTCTGTTGCGAACCACATCATCACAGTGGGTTCTCTTACAGAGTGCAGTTTTATTGAAGGCAAACTGCTCTCAAGTTAGTCTTGGAATACACAAAAAATAGCTCTCTTCATCAGCAAATCATTAAGCAAACTCTATTGAGATAGAGGAGACTGCGCACTAGGACCAATGCACCACAAAAGGTGTGAAGCCTGACTGTCACAGCGCATGTCATACATGAACAGGCTGCTGTGGCCATCTCAAAAAAGTCATGAAAGGATTGTAAGGGGGAAAGTGAGAGACATTAGCTCTGTAATCATATTACCTAATGATACATGATGGTGTAGAGAAAAGTTTGTATGAAAACAGCCATATTTCATCTCTATTCATTTTCATGGCTGTTTGCAGAACTTTAAATGTGTATCAGCCACACAGGGCTTGATCTTCCTCTTGCTTGTCAAGGTGAAACTCCTGTATATTTGTGCTGAGGAGCTAAAGTGATGCAGTGAGCGAGGACTCTGAGTGCTGGTGCAGTGAGTGGGGTCACTCACTCTGCTCAATGCGGGCTGGATGCAGCCCACCATGCATGGTGTCTTCCTTGCATTGAAATGCAGCTGAAAAAAGACAGCGGATCCTCTGTTTCTTGTCTTTTTTGATCCCCTCTCTCTTCTCTGGCTGCAGATGCAGTTCGCAGCGCTTGGGAAAGTGACATGGGTGGGAGGTAAGGGACTACCAGCACTGCTGGCTGGGTGTTCGAGGGTGTTGCAAATGCGTTCATCCCTCTACAGCGCTGGGTGCTTAGCTCCCAACCCCATGTGTTTCCTTGGCACACACGCCTCCCTGACAGCCTCACCGGCCGTACCTTGCGTGGGAGGCTGCTGTGGTTAGGTACTAACCACAGAGCTGGAAAATTATTAACCCCTCTGTAATAACCAGGCTTTAAAGCATCCCTTTTTATCACTTGCCCTGCCTGTCTTGCAGCCTGTTTCTGTCGTCTATACTTATTTAACACCATCTGTGGAGGACTTTTCCCCTTGGTTTGCCATAACTTTTCATCAGACTGTGAAATTGTTTTTCTCAGCTCAGCTCTCCTGGAACTCCTCCTAGTCCTGGCTTTATGGATTCCTTGCTTGGGAGTCCTCTTTCTCTCAGACATTTAGGCCACAATATGTGGTTTTCAGGCTTTTTTTTGATTTGTGAGCTCTGAAAAATTTGAAATGAGAGTTCATGCTGTGGTACAGAGAAGCTAAGCCTGCTGGCATTAGGCTTACTCTTCACAGTTACCTCTCTCTGACCTCCCAGAAGCAGACCGTGCTCTATAAATACTAGTTATAAAGCTGTGGCTGTAGGCATACAAGTATTATATCATTTCCAATGCCACAGTGGCAACAAAGGAGACTCAGAACACAAACAAAAACCACAGGATCTAAATGTAGCGTGAAGTACTAGAAAAGCCCTTCTACAGTCACAGTCATTTTATTAGAGGTACTTTGTACTTGTGCAATATATACGTGCCTTTTTGGGGCAGAGTTATCAGATAGGTAGTTATGAGTACACTTTAGGTGATTCATAACTCAGGCACATATCAAGTAAGCACATCTGAAGCTTCCCCAGACATCTCGACTTAACAAAGAACATCATGGAATTATTTTTTTTTTCAAGGAACTCAGCCCACTCTAATGTCAGATCAGAGACAACTCATTAGGTTCTGCAGGTGTGATTTAAAAAAAAGAAAAAGGAAACATTCACAATACTAATTTTAATCAGCGGTATTTTATTCTCAATACCTGTCCTCTATTAAGACCTATTTTCTTTGGAAAATACAGTCACTCTGTGACAAGACACAGAAACAGCAACGTAGCCCAAAGGCTTTTCTTCTTCACTTCCAAGACAATGTCTGTGAACATAATTGCATCCACCCATCCGTTGAACTGCCTCTTTCCAAATATCTTCGTATATGTCTAATGAAATGAAGATGTATGGCAAATTTCCATTTAAAAAATAACCTCATAAATCTCAGTCCTTACAGAATATATGTATTTCTATGCTAAGGTGAGATGCCCAGCAATCAGTGCAGCTGATGAGCTCTGTTCTTCCATTAATGCCACAATGAAATAGCCATACTGGGGAGCCAAGAGATACTGAACTGGTTACATTCTGAAGCATGGTAAGCCACACAGCGAGTGAACACACTGTACAATGAGGAAAATCTTCTCTTTTCAAATAATTTCTCTTCACTATCCCTTTCCCATAAAATGCATCGCAGATAAGGCATCTGTTTAATTCCAATGAGCTCAGCATGGGAGATTTTGGGTATGCCCTAGCTATTAACTTCTTCCATTTCTTTGTTGTTGAATAGGTTTAAAAAATGGTTTCTGCACTACATGTTTAAGACAGCCAATTTCTATCCTGACTGCAATTGTCTCTGCTCTTGCCCTTTTGCATGTCCCAGTGCATCAAGGCAGGGTTGAGTCAGGTGACCTTCCTAATGAAGAATGTGAAAATGAACTTTCATCATTCTTCATGTTAATAGGAAGGACTGGAAACAAATTAATTGCTGAGGGCACAAATTAAGAAACACATGCTGAGAACCTCAGGATTGAACAGATTTTGCAATGTATTGGTTTCTTTTTAAAATTGACCCAGCACTGTAGGCTGTATGGTAGTTCCTAAGCCAGCCTGCATTGGCTGAAGAGGTAATGCTTTTGCTTATTAAGAAAACAGAATACTTGTATTTTTCTTCATCTTCTGCCTTTTTCCTAAAGGTCTTCTTCTCTTTCCTGAAAACAAACTGTGAGAAAAAGTTTCCAAATAACTGCATAGAAGGATGGGCAGCTATATTCTAACAAAATAATTTATTTTTTAGCCTCTACTTTTACCTTAAAGTCAAGCCTAAGCAAAGCCTTTTGGAATATTTTAGTTAATTTTTGTCTTTTCAACTTCATGTGTTTTTTTTCCTTCTCCTCTTCATTTTATTCTTTAAGGAAAATTAAGTAGAAAAGTGAAAAAAATATGTATAAAAAGCTATCCTGCTGTCAAATTCTGTATTCCTGGAGAGTTGTCAAAATCAAAGACTGTTTTCATAATTGAACTTTCTGTCTTTCATTAGTGAGTGAGCTACTAATCTTACAATAATGAAGGTTTAATTGTGTTTTATGCTGGACCATTGCAATGCAAAGTCTTAAACATTTGTACATTGAATAATAAAGCTCTTGGTGCTACATCTTGTTGTGTGGGTGAAAGTTTCAATTCTGGTTTTCTGATGAAGGGCACATGCAGTGGTCTGGAGAGTAAATGTATCCATATAGCTCAGTCTTGGAGGTTGTAAAAGAGTTTGGTACAGAATCTTGAATGTAATAACTCACTGAGTCAACCTTTCACTTTACATGAACCTTTGACTTTTTGGACTCTTTTTGGGGTACTAGGAATGGAGAGAAAGTATTGCATGTAGGAGTAAAGATTTACAGTAATACACATTTCTTAGAGCAATTTGTTAGTCTCACATTTCTGTCTTGGATGCTGAAAAGCAGGCACCAAGAGTGACTTGACAGAGCTTTTGAGCACATCCAGTCACTCAAGGTTTCTGCTGAAATTGCCATTCTTAATTTGGGGCTTGCAAATCTGCAGTTGATTTCAATATTGCCTGCTCAATCTGATCTATGCACTGTCTTCTCTCTTAAAATATAGCTTTATAGGGACAGGGATCACTAGATTGCTGATACTCTTTTCAATTTTTTTTTTTTTTTTTGAATCCAGAGTAAGCATGAAAAGCCATTGTTGAACACAGCCCTACTCACTGCTCCTGTTCCCCCACTAACACAGATGTACCACTGTAGTATGATTCTTCCCAGGCAGACAAGCCACAAACACAGTTACTTCCACAGCCTGCAGCCCAGCCAAGAATGAAAGCAAGGTCTGAAATTCTCCTTATATATTCCATCTGTCACTCCCAATCATCCCCCTTGTTGACATCTTGAGAGTGGCATGGGGGTATAATGGCATATGTGGGGTAGCTTCAGCGACTTCCCTGAAATTGTGTAATGGGTGAATTCAATGCACTACATCCCTAGTTACAAATGCAGAGACAGGGACAGAAAGCAAAAAGGCTGGAATGCTTGAAAAAGATCAATACTAGCTAACAATAGTCTCCAGGCTTCATTGTAAAGATAGCACACGGAATTAACAGAATTGATGATGGCTGGACTTCTGCTCATTGAGGCTGTTACCTTGCTGATGTTCTGCACTGCCACAGTGGTTTTGAACCTGAAATGTACAAACATGAAGAAACTGCCCATAGCTGAGCATTTTCCTGTTGATTCCTCTTCACCTGTAGTGAAGTACCACAGCAGCTCTCTGTACAGAAAAACAGCTATTGGTGGCATCCCAGATGTCCCTCACATCTGTATGAGATATGAGGCTAAATGCTGCTTCTGAAATATTTGGTCATTGTAGGTTTGCTTTCCTCACAGGCATGCTGCAGAAACTGGAGTGCTTGTCTTCCCAGTCAACATATGCTCAACATATGCCAGGTGATCCCTTCAGTCCCTGAATGGTTGAGGAGGGCTCAAAGGGGCTTGAAACTGAAAACTGCCACCATTGCATCAGAGTAACAATTCATCAGACCTTCCTTGGCAAGCTGCTCTCCTGTCCCCTGGCTGAGACAAAGGTCACAGATGCCTCATTTTGCTGCATGCCCCCCTTGAGCCTTGGGTAATGCATGTGGACTAGAAAAGCTGAGATTGTGTCAAAGCCAAGGAGGCTGGTAATCATCCAAATTCCAAAATTATTAGAGTAATAAAAGGATTAATGAAGTTTTGAAAATCATAAGGCTGATCTATTCTGCGAATTGCTCTTAAAGCTTCCTTAATGCCTTTTCTATTCTCTCTCTCCCAGTTTCTTTTCTCACTTTTGTGGTTAAGGAGCAATTTGCTTCTAAACCAAAGTTTTATCATTGTTTTTTGACAGAAGAAAACTGCTGGTATGATGCACACATTTCAGCAGTGGATGATTTTGATTCAATAGAGCGTGGAGGAGCAATGATGGCAGATGTTAGCTCCTGCAATGGGGATGCTGCATAAAGCCATTTCTCAGATAGCTGTCAGAACTGCACACTTGCTAACCAAGTCGCAGCAAAAGTGCTAAACTTCTCACTCCTGAAGTGTGTCAGGTTTGGTGCTAGACTTTTAATTGAATCACCAACTGACATTTTTTGCATTCTTTCAGGCCTTTATAGTCCTTGTCACAGCAAGATAAAAGGATTTTGTGGATTGTTTCTGAAAGGGAAAATAGGTGGGGAACATTTTTGTTGTGTACTGCCATGGCCATCAGTAAGGGGTTGGGCATCCCTGATTCTCACTATTAGGCTGCATATGGAGCTGAAAGTTGTTTCTGTGATGTTCAGCATGCATATATAAAATAGTATTGCATCAAATTATTTACAGATATTTATTGTTTTTAAATATGTTTCAGATCTGTTTGCTTTGGAGGTAGGTATTCCTCAGTGCTGTCAGCAGTTAGCCCACAGTCTCAGATGGGCTGAGCACCAATAGGCATCACACTCTTACCCAGTTAAATTCTTAATGTATGTGCCACCAAAATATACCACTTTTTATCAACGTATGGAGCCACAACTGTATTTTTTTGCCAGTATTGCTGCAGTATTGGCCATCTGAGTCTTCCACTTTGCCTTGTGCTGTCCTACTTCTTGCCTCCAGGGCTCAGATCCCAGCAGTATCTGCTCCAGCAGAGGAAACCAATGAATTTCCAAAGGAAGTGCCAGGGAGAGGCCTTACTCCTCCTGGAGTAAGGCGGCTGAAGTAGATCCAAGTTCCTTCCAAGGGACTTTGTTACCATCTCCACCACTGTGGGATGAAGCTCCCCAGAGACAGCACTCAGCCCCCCATTGTACCAAGAGCTTTGGGAAGCAAGAACAAGCAGTGGCTGGTGGGAAAGCTACTGTCCACCCTGCCCTGAACACCACCAGTGCCATCCTTCCCAGAAAGCCACAGCTCAGTGGCATCACAGTGCATGATGAGGCATCATATATGGTGATACCTCAACACGCAACAGCAGATCCTCTGCACAGCTGGGGTTCTCCAGGCTTGCTTTGGATCAAGTGTAGGCACATAATCATATTTCTGTCAAATTAGTTAGGGCATAGGATGATGAAGTTTGTGCCAGCTTTATGCTTTTATGCTGGCTTTTTGCTGGCTCTGGGAGGAGAGACGTTATCTGACCTGGCAGAAGGTGTGAGCAGTAGAGGCAGTGATACCTCATCTGGCATAAAACCTGTCAGTATTAAATTAAGTCATCATTTTTCTTTATTTGAATTGGCAGTGTGAGTTCACTCTGGATCAGCACTTTCATCATGTGTCTGGCAGCATTTCTGACGGAGTATTAACAACCCTAAAGCAGGATTTACTGAGTTGTGTGATCACAAACTTATTGTTTGAGCTTACTCTGATAAAAAGGCAGGGAGCTACTGGGTGGTGGTGTTTATTAGGTTTCAGAATGCTCCTACCCAGAGCAGTTTTCTAGTTAGGAACAATTTCCTCCCCCATAAAAAAAAAAAAACAAAACACCCTTCAAGTTCCCATCTAACCAGAAAACCCCACCCGAGCACAGAAAACCCATGGATTAAAGGTTCATATGTAACTTTTGACACACTCCCCCAAACCAAACCTTTTGTGTAAATGGGAAAAAGAATCCTTTTGTAGTGCAGAAAGTCAACATGGCATAAATCACTATTTTGTTTGTTCTGTTGCTTGACATGCTGAACAAGAAACCACCACCAGACCTGTGAAATTCTCCCATTAATCCTACTGGAGCAGTTACATCCAAGTATTCTTGGGACCATGAAAAAACACTTAAATGTACTCCACTGGCTGAAATATAACACTTCACTAGCTAAAATAAAGGATGGTGTTAGGCACTAGCTCCAAATATTTGAATTACTTCATGCAGCTTTTACTTTTCCCTACCTCATTTTCAAAACATGGTTTGAAAATAGAGTGGCCTAAAAACATAATATAGCTTCCAAAGAACAGAAGGCATTGGCTAAAAGTTTAGTCTTTCAATACTTCTGTTTGCTAATGAATCCTTGGAGTAAACAAACACTCTTTTACCCCCAGTTTCTGCTAAGGCACTTGCCTTTTGTTTCAGACCCAGTACATGGGCTGAATGAGGTAATGCCTACATCTCCTAGGCCAGGAATGTATTCAGGGTAGGAGGATAATACCTGATCTTTGGTAAACACGGGGTGAATTTCAGCTCAGCTTCCAGATTCCTGTGCTTGGAGGAAAGAATTAGGACTGCTTGTCTGAACACACCAAAAAAAAAATCACTTCATCAGTTTAGCAACTGATTCAAAGCCTCAGATAGGTGCCCTCAGATGTGTTTAAAATCTGTTGTGTATACATACATAAACCTTTTAAACGAGGAGTGTCTTGTAGCAAAATTGCATCAATATAAGTGAGACAGTTAAAACACCACTCTGTCCTCAGTATAAATATTGCTTTCAGATTCACTCAGTCAGAAGCAGATGCTGAGGTAAGTTTCTTGAGGCTGAAAGGGCCCTGGTTCCTACAGAGCTATAGAGACCCTCTGAAAAATAAAACAGAACCCCTCCGGCACAGTGATTACGAAAATGCATATCTGCTCTACCAGAGACCGCTCCTCCTGCTTGCCTCATGCAATGTTAGAATATTTACATTTTCTCAGAATCATTTTCTTTAGACATGAAAGTCAGACAAGTATAGCCTTTGCAAGTATATTAAATAGTATTTATTGAGTCTGCAATTTCAGGGGCAAAGCTATAATCTCAGTCCCAGCTATCCACACACCATGGTACTGAGCCCTCATGTTCTTTCACTCATTCAATAAATGAACAATAACATAGAAAATCATATAGAGAAGGGGTTGAAGGAAAAAACCCTATTCTCTCAGTTTTGAAAACAGACTTAAGTCTTGTTCTCATTTACAAACACACTGCCTTTTGAATAAGCATGGTATGTTTCTATTGAAGAACAGACTTGTCCTCCTGTGGTTGGGAGATGGTACATGAATGGTTGACATGAAAGAAAGAACTACAGACAGCACTGAGTGCTTTTCCATAGGTGGGTGGTTAATGCTCCTTCAGACTGCACAGAATTACTTACAGGAGGGAGGGATGTTCCCAAATCTCCAATTGGAAAGAGCCCCTCTTCTTAGGAGGCTTTTATGTCTGAGACTGGTACTGTGGGTGCATATGTACAACAAGAGACTGCCTGCAAAATCTTATGGCAGAGGTTGTTTGAACATGTCATCTCTTCCTGGCATTTTATTTTTACCATGGTGACCCTTCTGCATAGTAAAAAAAAGGCATCACACAATATACACAGATCCATATTTACAGAATAAATGGCAAAAGAGGAAATTAGATACAGTGACATTTATGTCCAGGCATTAACAAACAAAAATATCCCTTGTGTTGACTCAGGGATTGTTAAAAGTTCGTTTAAACAGGTCCTTTTCTCTGCACATTGGTCTTCTTGTTTTGCAAATGAGAGTCAGCAGGATGTCTCAAGGAAAGAAACAAATGCTCACTCTCCCTTAAACCATGGTCATAACCTTCAGAGAAGCGGGTTGGAATCTCCTAATCTTCTTCTTTAGTGCCTTTGAAGCTTTGATGCGACAGATTTTGGGCACTGGGGGAAGAGGCCTGGAAGAGACCTGGACAGTCCCTGATTGTCTGACTGAACCTTCGGGCCAAATCAGCTCACTTTCATCCCCCTCATCATAGTCAAGTGCGAGGCTGCTGCTGTTACTGCTGCCATCCGAGTCACTTTCACTGGATTCACTGTCCCCAAAACGGTTAGCTGTGAAATCGCTGACCTCCCCTTCGCTGGTCTCTGCGATGGTGGAGTGGAAGAGGGAAGCACACTCCGCAGAGTACTCAGAGTGGTCTGACTCGCTTCTGGCGTAAGCTCCGTGGTGATGACTCTTGGAGCGAGCCCTCATGCTGAGGGTGCGCAGGACACTGGCTCTCCTTGCTGGCTGCTTTGCTGCCCCTAGGCCAGAGGAGCTGGCCCCGTGGGCCTTGGCAGAGATCTCCACCGTGGACTGCCACTTGCGCTGCTGCTTCTTCTTGTTGGCTGTGTCTACAGAAGCTCCTTCGAGGGAATACAGCGCGTTGGCAGAAGCTCTGTAGAGCTCAGACCTGGATGGTGTGGTGGGCAGCTTGACCTGTGCAGGGAACAGGCTAGACTCTGAGCACGACCTGCCACTCACATCACCAGAGTACGAAGGTCTCCGGATGAGGCTCTTTGCTGCGTGTGGTCTTTGGGGCTGATTCCACTCAGCAGGCAGCCTGGCAGCCCCATGAGCCCCTCTTGCCTTCTCCACACAAAAGGCTTGCTTCCCAGGACGTAGCACCTTTTCGCTGTTCCTCCTCTTTATCTTCACTGCTTTTGTTTTGGAGCTGGCAAACTTGACTCTGACTTGGTGGGATTCTGCAGGGACAAACTGGGCGTGAACAAACTCACCTCGTGCAGCTCGCTCATGCCCTCCAGTGCTACCCTGTTTGGCATTGCCACTTCTTTTGAGGGGCAGCTTTCTGGGAGGGACAGCTTTAGCATTCCAGTTGCCCAGGCTGGAGTCCTCCTGGCACAGCTGCGAGCAGGATGAACTGCACTCTGCACTGCTCTCCATTGCCTCTGCCAGCGGAGAGCCCCTAGCCGCTGACTTGGCAGGATAACAACTATTCACAGCTGATGGCTCTGTGTCAGGGAGAGTGGACGGCTGTTCCTCATTCACACAGCGCATGGTCTCCTGCTGCTTGGCACATTCCCCCTCCGGCATCTCTCTCTGCAGCTTTCCTTCAGCTTTGTTACTTTCCAGAGAACTTGCTTGTTTTTCCAGCTGGCTACCGCTGCTGTTAATTTTCACTCCACCAGCGCTGGGGGTTATAATGAGTCTCTGGTGCATTGTGGCTGGCTGGCTCTTTGTCGAAACCCGCTCACTGGCATCAGCTCGATTGTTCCCTTTGCATCTCGTCAGTTGCAGTAACTTATTGATGTAACCCCCCGGCTTGGCCTCAGCGGTTGGCCTAGTCCTAATCAAGCTGGGACCTGTCACACTAGGCATGGGTTTGCTGGGGGAAGCCTGGAGGTCTGCTTCTGGGGATGTCCCCATCAGGGAGAAAAGGGGACTTTGTAAAGCCACCGCATGAAGGGGGCTTGGGTAAGGGTACACATCGATGCCATTCTTGGAGACCAGATCGTTCTGGAACTTGGGGTCCACGCTGTGCAGCTGCAAGTCTGCATGGCACGGAGGCAATGAGGATTTGTGATCTGTCTCTGTCTGAAATCTACTGTCTGCTGGAATGAGTCTTTCCAAGTCACCTACACAGTGGATGAAAATAAATAACCTAATTAAATCACAGACAATTACACTCAAGCTGGCTTATATTAAAAGTGTTATTTCAGAGGGATGTGTTAACTTATACTAAAATCAGTAGCAGGAATGCAGAAAGCCTTTCAGTCCTCCAAGAACACTGAATTAGCTCAGGGCTCTTATTCACCTTAGCATAATGGAGATTAGAATGCCTTTTAACACCAATGATAAAACTGATGCCTTCGCAGGAAATTTGAACTGTGCTACTTGGATGACAGTAAATCTGTGTATATATAAAAATGTTCTCAAGCAACACAGACCAACAGGAATCCAATCAACCAAAAATAAGAAGTTATTTTTATTTCTTAGTAGAGATAAAAAGTGAATCCAATAGCTTTTAAGCCTGAAGCGTCAAACCAGACTTATCCAATTCAACAGATATATTTTTTTTCATACTTTTCCCCCAGGATGGGATAAAGACTTCCTCTGACTAAATAACTTTTTGTTTGTTAGCTTTAAAAACAAAACAAAACAAACAAAAAAACTAACCTATAACTTAGAAAGAAATTCCTGGAATTTCCAGCACGCAAGAGTCTACCAGTCAACAGTATCTTTATTTTTTTAAAAGTGGTGAAATCTGAATCCCAGCTTCTCCTCCAACCCTTTTATATCACGCATTTTAGAAAAATCTACAGTACTCAACCAGCTTCCTTAAGAAGACTTGAACAGACACCAGGTATTTCTTAAACTCTTCACAGTTGCAAGCTGTAGCTGTGTTTTTTTGCATCATGCTTCAGTAAGGCATTACTGAACAGAGGCACTCAACCTACAGTGCAGAGACATTAAGACTCAGGTGTCTTGACAGGCCACAATGAAGTGATTCTACTTTTCCTCAACCTGAAATCCAATAAAAACTCCTAACTGAATCTCTAATTCTATTTGACAACATCACCAGTCAATGCCTTCCTTAAGTCTCCAAACTTCTTGAAGCATTTAATTTCAGAACAAAATATTCTGAGCTTTTATTAAAAGGCACAAAATCAGGTCTGCTGTAATTATGTGTGCAGATTTTTAAAATGTCAACCTTAAGTGTGTAGAAAAATGGGCTAGAGAACCTTTTAATTTTGACAAAGAAAAAAAAAAAACTAAGGGCAAGTTACACCAGATTGCTGGACTTTCCTCTCAGGAACATCTGCTCAGTGAGAGCCAGGTTGTTTTTCAGGAGCAGGACTGCTCCATCTGGACAAGTCAGCCGGTAGAGCACCATGGTGCTGTGTTACCTCCGATAGATACCAAGAGTGCTGGAACCATCTGCAGTCTGCTTGGATTTCTTGGTATGACAGTGCAGGCTGCAGTGTCAACAAATCCTCAGCTAGCTACTTTCCTGGCTATTTCATGCCGCCAGGAAACCCAAACATTAAATCCAAGCAGGTATTTCACTTACAGTGACTGCCTCTCTCCTGTCCAAGGAAGCTTCTGGGAGACTTCAAAATTTGGAGCTGTCAGCACTGTCCTACCTAAGGCACTTAAAGAACTGCTTCAGCAGTTCAGGATAATGATGTCTCAAACAACATAACTACAACATGAAAATTCTTTAGGAAATTGGCAGTGTGTAGCAGTGTTCTCTTTTCCCTTTGCTTTTTACCTTCTGTGCACAGCATAGAAATTCCACAAAAAAGGACATGGTTTTACCACAAACTGATTTTCCCCCAACATTATGTTAAAAGGGAAGACACTCTAGCACATGTTCTAGCTCAAACGAATGATGCTTTCGTGTAACAGTAGTCCAGACTCATTATAGTGAGGTGAAAAAGGATCAGTATCACAAGCTTTTAACAAAAATCACTTATTCTACTACAAAATGAACAGCTATGCAAAAAATCAGTCAAAGGAGCAGTGACTCAGCCACCACAAACAAACCAGGAAGGGGTCAAAAGAATCCTGTGCGTGTGTGGTGTTTTACCAAGCTTGCCTTTTCTTTCTGTGGCAACAGGAAATCTGTTTGTACCTGCAGTTTTCAGCAGGAACAAGCTAGGGGGAGAAAATGAGAATTTTTTTCTCCTTTCCAAACAATGCTTTTCTGAACTAAAATCTTGACTCACTTCTCTGCAACATGGCCAGCTTCACAGAAATTGTTTCTTTCTCCACAGAGGCAACAATCCCACCACTTATGGTTCTCACGCTGAATGAAGTAAGAGGTTGTAGCCAGGAAGAAAGGAGTGGGATGTATAAAAGGGGAAGGAGGACTAAAGGAGGTCTGTGCCCTCACTCCCACACCTCTTCTTAACATTACTTATCCCTTTTTCTGCTAATCTATCTCCATACCCTACGCGCATAAAGCCACATTTGCTAAGAGCAAAACGTTGCACGTTCCTGATACAATACCAAGTCTGTAATCTGAACTTGGAAGCCACGGATCATTAAGATCAACACTTCTTCCCCCCCAGCATCTGAGAAGCCTTGAGAACAATTTGTTTTTATACTGTAATTTACCACCATCACTTCAGGTGTGTCTGCACAGACTTGTACATAACAGGGGGTCTTTGTTTCAGCTCTCAGCAAGCCAGACGTGAGCTAGTTCAGGTAAGGAAGGTGTGGGAATGACTCCAGAGAGATGCTGTACTTGAAAAGACATTCTCTGTGACTCCACTGTTTCTAAAATGGAACAGCAACATGTCTGACTGGGTCACCCTAAGAACTGTACTAGCACGAGGCTGCTCTGAGGATATGGAAGGACCAAAATGGAAAATAATATGATGGCACTTCACAGCTACATGAACAAGGGACTCAGAGAACTAGTAGGTTTGTCCATTATGCATAAAGGTGTGAGGCAAATTTACATTTGGTCCAGTATTAGGCTCAAGAGCAGTTCATAGATAGGTGATTAACCTTTGGTGTCTGTTATCCCTAACTGTACATTTTAAAGTATGAAGAATATCGTGTGTGCACATTACTTTCAGTAAATATGGCTAGCAAGCTAAGTCTTATCATGCTATTTCAGGGCAGATTGAGAACACAGACACTAAGTCTGGAAATAGCTTTTTCTCCTTCAAATTCTTGGAAAATCTTTCTCAGTAAAATGCAATAGTTCTAATACTGAATTCACCCTATATTTTTCAGGCATCGCTGTACTTTTACATAAGACATTTAAAGTATGCAATTTTACTGATTTCTCAAACAGATAAATTAAAAAAATAACTAGACATTCATTACAATTTTACCTCATGCACTTAAGTACTTTCCCATCTCTAATTGCATACCTCCTCATATTTGCTATTATTTAAAAGTATCTGAGTCTGAGACAAGTGAAAGTTGTACAGTAAATGGCAAGGCTCTGTGGTTTCAATTAATTCTCACTTTGTACATTTAAAATGAATGCTATGTATTGATTACACTATTGGTGTACAAGGTTCTAAGAGTAATAGCCAGGACTCTGCCCTTCTCTTGAATGAGTACCCAGCTCTGCAATCAATTACCTGTGGAAACTGGCCTCGGTCTGGACCTGGCAGGAGTCCCAGAAACGTCTGTGCTCGCTGTAATCCGACATCCATCGCTGGCATAGCTGTCCTGCTGTTGGAAGCTGGTGGTATGCACAGTAGTTTCATCTGCAGACTTGGGTCGGTAATCAAACACACTGAGCCTTGCCTTAGGGTGTTGAGAGCTGGGCAAGAGACTGGTGTGGGAGGAGGAGATGGACTCACTGTACACAGAGGTACAAGAATTGGAGAGCGAGCAAGAACCACCATCACTCAGGTCGTAGAAGCCTGCAGAGGTGAAATAAATAGGAAGATATTTCCGACTTACAGTTACTAAATATGGTCTGTAGAAGAAACGTGCAGAGAATAAGATAAATCTCCATTTGCTATTTGCCCCAGGTCTAAATTTGTCACCATTTTTGGGGGGTAACTTTTGCAAAGGCATACTCCGATTCAACTAATTCAACTACCTTTTGTTGGGCTTCTGCATATTTCCTTAGGCCCTAAGCCAGCTCAGCACGGACATGTGCACTTAGTTCTGAGCATGAGGTGGGGTGAAGTGCAGCACCATCATGCTCTGTTCTTTATCGAAGAACATCTTTGGGGACTATTATGCAACTGGTGTAAAACAGCCATCATACGATGTTGTAACTTGTGCTAGGTGCATACAAGCACAGCTCATTTGGGACAGCAGAGCAAAACCAGCCTGTGATCAGAGCTGCGAAGTCTATGATAGCTGGAATATCTGAGGGCACAGAGTGGAGGTTATCTTGTCTCTCCAGGTCCTACCATCATTGCTAATTAATTATGGAACTACGAAATAAGGCTCTGTGTCAGTTCAATGTGGGAATTTTTATAATTCTTCTCTATATAAAGCAAATTGAAAAGGATGCTGTTTCCTTTTGAACTGTGTATGTGCCTAAGTGGATAACTCTTGAACTTAAACACTCATGGAAACTTGAACTTTTATACACATTGTAAGTATCATCCTGCAAATGCGTATGCATATCCACATAAATGCATGTGGAACAAAACTGTTGGAAGAAGTAGTTAGTGGTAAGATGCTTTATTCCTGCTCAGCTATTTGTAATGCTTCAGGAAATTATTACTATTCAATGTATAGATACAGATAAGACATAAAAATATTTTCTCATATTGTGCAAGCTTTCAAGATTAAAAAAAAAATACAAATTATTTCCTTGTATCAAGGTAGACTTAAGGCTTTTCAAAATTTTGTTTAAAAAGGTGTTCCCTTTGTCCCAGACTAGATAACAGAAACCGGTTTTAACAGACATCCCAGCTATAAAAGACTTCAGTTCAGCTCTCCCTGTGAATCACAACAGAAACCTGAAACTCCGTCTCTCTCTTGTCCATGAGAACGTTACTCAGCAGACTGCTGGGGTGTTGTTTCTCAGTGTCTTTTAATAGAGCTTTATTCATTAACTCATTTTTATACAAATGATCAAACATTCGTTAGGTCAGAGCACTGCAGTGGTTGTGATCTTTAAGGCTTTACTGATGTTCAAGACTGCAGATTTAAGGTATTGGTCTCCTTCGCTTCTAGTAAGTACTTTAGACCTTTTGCCAATGGCCATTTTGCACTGAACATGGTAATTAATAAATAGATTTGTCTTCTCCTTCTGTTAGTGGCTAAAATGTCTATTTTTTAATTGAAAATTTCCAGAAAAAATCCTGTTGAGTGAAACAGCATTTTCCAATTAAATCCACTTTGCAGGCGAATTCTCACCAGCTCTGTGTGTGCGCTCAATGCCACATCACTACTCTCCACCTCAGCCCTGGGGCACTCTTTCTGACCAAACATCACACAGAGTTTTGCTCAGTGGTTGACATCCTTCAGTTCTACTGGCACCACACTCCTGGAAATAAAGGACAGGGTGCACGTTACCTGAGCTGGGGCGGCTGTCACTGTCCAGGTATTCACTGGAGGTCTTGCTGACATCCAGCTTCAGCTCGCTTATTCGCTGGTCAAGCTGGTCCAGGTGGCTTTTCAAGCCGACATCCTGTCTTCTCAAACGAGACTGATTTGCAAGTCAAGGAAAGAAGGGGAAAATGAAGAATAATCGTAGTTAGAATCTCAGCAGCAACACGTGAATTCAGGCCATCTGTGCCGGACAGATTCTGCACTCGTGAAATGTTTTGCTTAGCTAGGGACTGTTGCAAATGGATCTCTGTAATGAGCCTGACATAACATGCAAGTACAAAACATTTTGTTTCTCAGCATATATTGCCTTCTGCCCAGCTGAATGTTTTCTCAGAACTTCTCATACTGAATATGCTACTTCAACTTCCCTTGTTTTGTTACACCTATAGCAGGGACTAACTAAAGAGGATGGCAATCTCCTGACTAATTATCATACTAATATATGTACTGCATTTTGCCATACACTGCCTCTGGGTGGAGGATGAGAGAAACATTATGGATTGCCTGAGTGAACTCAAAGATACTTTCTGGTGGAAGAAAATGACTGTGTGTAGAGGTATCTTATCACCACACGACGCACAGGTAGCTTACTGCACTCTGCAAAGCCCTTAGCTCTGGTAGCATCTCTTTACAGTAGGAAGAGTACACTACATGAAATACACCATCTTTGCTGCTGAAAATTTCCCTTGCATGTCTCATGGCTAGCTGTTTCCGCACATTATAAGTAAGAAGAATGTGTCTCTTGAATTTTCTTGTGGAAACGTCTGTATTTAAAAAAAATGGTGCCTTCAAGCTTGCAAATAACCCCCTTAGAAGCCAGCAACGAGGGCCTTTGCCTACTGTGGTCACTGACCAGACTGATCTGTGGTAACAGCTCCTGCAGTTGCTCCCCCCAACACTTACACGGACAGCGTAGGGGGACAGATGGCCAGGAATTAGGGTACCAGCCAAAGAACCACAGTTGGTTTCTGTCACCAACTTCTCACATGGCACTTGGCAAATTATGTAAGCCCAGCCGCTATTTAGGCAGCTTCTAATTATATCATGCCTAACCATGCATCCTACAGTACTTCACAGAAAGGTATTCTCTTCAGGGTGGCTGTAAAGTTGTGCTCGCAGCCCTTGTGAGGCCAGGTTTCCGTTCAGTAACAGCAAGAAAGGCACTCTTCTTGAAAAAGATTCTTTGTGCCTACATTTCACATATAAAAGTGCAGCTCTAACAGCATTTCCAACCTCAAATAAATAATATTTAGGTCCCCTAACTAATTAAAGTATATACAACATTAAACAACATACACAAAATTAAAATCAGTATGTACATGTATGCATTTTCAGCTCTACTTTCCTTGTGTTATCATTATTCAGCTTTTAAGATCTGCATTTTTAGGGTTCTCCACAGCTACAAATACAAAATGCAAGGAAAGCTAAGATCCTGAGCTAATCGGTAAGTGATTAGAAACTGAAAATCAAAGAAGAGAGAAAAGACAGATGTTTCAAGTCTCACAAGACAACTGTTACAGTTGTTGGTGCTGTTGGGAAAACTAAAAGGTATTTGTAGCACTGTTTTAGGGAACCGGAGGGACATATAACACACAAGAAGTAAAACCCCATTTTATCAGCGTTGCACGTCTAGAAATGTTTAAGCTCAGCAAGCTCATTACTGCTCCCTAGGAATACAGGTGGTGATTTTCACTCTTCCTGTTTCCTACAAACAAAAGGAAGACCTGGATAATAAAGGACATTTTCTATCCCGTCTGAATGATGAATGCATGACCTCCTCAGTACTTCTGTATTTCCTTTATGGTGAAAAAGCAAAGACATGCCACGCTTCCTTCAATCTCACCTACTCAGGAAATCACAAAGTTTTGTTTTCACGGCTGGAATTAATTGCTTAATGATTAATGTTTCGCCAGCCAATCCCTCAGTCTGTGGTTTCTGATTAATGACGGAGAGGCCACAAGGCTCTCAGGTATTCAAAGATTATTTATTATACCTCCAGGTTCTGTCTGCGCTTTCACAGCATTTTAACCAACACACATGATTTACATCATCGTTTTAACCCTTTTATGGTGCCTCACACCATTGGGTTTTCATGTTTCTGGCAGACTTCATAGCTTTGATCTTTCAGTTAACTCCTTCTGCTCTCCAAGACAACAAGCACGTCTCACTCTGGCTGGGTAAGGACGGCTTTTCCAGTGTGCTGCTTGAGGTTGTTATTGTTCCAATAACCACACCGAGCGGCACCCAGAACAACAAACCCTGAACACGCTCTTTCTCAATTCACAACATGAATTTTACATGAGACAAAACCTTGCAGGTGAAGCCATCTGTTTGCTTTGGGCAATGCAGCTGCGAAGACTTCTGCACACCGCACAAAGTAGGACCAGACTTCCAAATCAACTCATGCTATTGATGGACTATGGTTTCTGGGAGCCAAAAATATTGTCACACCATCCATTTTTCAGAAGAACACCCTCTGAAAAGCAGGTTCCTTTGAATCTACAGAAACTGGCACCCCAGAACAAGGTACCAAAAAGCACCGGTCATGCTTAACTACTCCGCTCTGCTATTAATCAGCTCACTTCAGCTAAAGAGGGTTTTGATGTTTCTTGCTGTGGTTGTAGATTGGCACCTGATAATTTTATTAATCCAACTGCATTTTGGAATGGACAAAAGATAACACTAATCTTACCGAGGTCTGTGCATCTAAAATCCATTCACCCTTGGGTCTTTTTGTAACTGAGTCTGCAAAGTAGCCAGTTTCAGAGGAAGGTCAATTTCACATATTTCAGACACTTACTTTGGTGTGACACGAATCCCTTCTGGAAGCACACATTTTTCTCAGTTGAGAAAAAACAAACAAACAAACAAAAAAGAACAGCTGAGAAAAACTTTAAGTTATTTTAATATATATTAAAAAAAATAATCTCCAGGATGTAAAAGATGTTTTCTTCCATTTAAAAATATTTAAAGGGGAAAAAAAATCTGCACAAAAAGCAGGGTACCAATCATTTTTTTTTCCTCTTCAGTATAATTTCTGTCCCTTCTCCACATTTTTACAACATTGTAAGCCACACAAAAGCTTGCAAAATAAGATCATTGGACTTAAATCAATGAGGTTTTATAAATATGTTCCCTGAGAAAACATGAACGATACTGTATGCTGCTGCCTTAGATATCTACCCACTTAGTGGAAATGTCATAGAATTCTTCCTTTGCCTTAGCCTGAATATGCACCTCTTCTTTGTCCTCTAGGTCACCACAAAAGAGTTTGGCTGAGAGACCTGTTTAGCACCTCTGGGATCACTGAGGGTAGATAGCATCACAGCTCTGCTTCTCTTCCCAGTCTCTGCTACAGACTCGCTGCCTGCACCGCGGTAACTTGAAGCTCTGCCAGAAGAGCCCCTGGACACCAAAAAGAGCCACTGACTAGGGACAAAAAAGGATGTGCCTGCTAGGGGCAGCAGAAAGCCTGTGGCCTTGCTGCCTACAGCAGACTGCTGGAAAGGTCAGTGGCTGGCTGGTGCGAGCACCCGCTGCTGGGAAAGAGATTGGGATGCTGGAGTGGCATCTGCAAGTGGTCCCTAAAAGATTTGATAGCTCCACTCCACCCATTCCTGCTGGTGGCATTTGACACCTCAGGAAGCTTCTGTGCTTGTTACTCACCCTCCCAGCACAGAAGAAACCTGGTGTGACTCTCATCTGTCTTGCTTCCACTGCTGAGAAGCCTCGAGCCAGCTCCATCTGATACAATTTCCACGTTTTATGTGACAAGGACCAAACTTTTTATGAATGCAGCTATGACCACACAAAAGCCTAGGGCTACAGCCCTACGTGAAACTTGGATCAAGATGCACTCCAAGGCAAAGCCACGTTTACATTGTTAATGAGTTTCTCCATCTGAAAGCCTATAGAGCTGTGATCACAGACTCTACCATCCCTGGGCCAAGAACAACACTGGTGAAGACACAACACTCCCTGAGCAATGCCGTGCTTTGCATTCTCTATTGCTTTTAGCTTTAACTTAACTTCCTGTGATCGTGAACACCATTTTCAAGGGGTTTGACTGCAATGTCCTGTCCACAAGGCACCAAGAAACTTTTTTCAGCCTGTGGTCTCCGAGTTCCTAGGATGTGTGAAATCCTACTTTGAAAAGCCTCTTATCTCTCTCTTTATTTTAGTCTTATGCAAAGCCGAGGTCTGCACCTATGCTTAAATATACGTCTGAAATTTGCAGGGAAGAGACCAACAGCAGAGAGCTAGCAGGTATGCCCTGCTGGAAGGCTTCCAGCAGCCGCAGGTCCGTCGGAAGCGCGCTGTACCGCAGCTCCAGGCGCTGGCACAACCGCAGCGTGGCTGAGGAGCCCGACCCTCGGTTTTAGACATTTCGGAGCCGTCCCTCGCAAGCTGCAGGCACCCCCAGAGGATGCTTCCCAAACCTGCACTGGCACCTACTGGTGAGACCCGTCCCTCTCCGCCGTGGAGCCGAGTTGCTGCCGCCCTCCCAGCTCCCGCACGTCCCGGGAAATAAATCTAATCCCAGCCCCTTCCATTTTATCCGCTAGTTTCTCCCGTGTCCTTGAAAGCCTTCCGAGGTGCCAGCGAAGTCCTAACGAGATAATCTTCTATTTTCAGACCTTATTTGAGATGTATATAAACAAACCAGTACCCAAAGCACGCCAGCTGACATAAGGAAGAAATGATAGCCGCTACGGCCAGAGGTCACCGGGTGCTGCTGTTAACCCAGTGGCCCCAGACAGGCAATAAACGCTTTCAGTTCTTTTTTTTTTTCCTTTTCTTATATATACACCAAGCGCAGCCATTAGCTGGAATCATCTCCGAGGAGCCCCGCTGTCCCCCACCTGGGCTGTACGGCTCCCCTCCGCCCCCCGGGGGACCACCGGGACCCCGTCCCGTCCCTTACCAGCTGCTCCTTGAGGGCGCTGAGGGTTGCCTCCAGCCGGCGCTCCTTGCTGCGGGCGCACAGGGGCTGCTCGCCGCCGGCGGCCGGGCCCCGCTGCGGCATAGCCAGGGCGGCCCGCACCAGGTCCCGCTGCTGCTCCCGCAGCACCTGGAGCTCCCGCAGCCCGGCCAGGGCCGCCTGCAGCCTCTCGCCCACCCGGCCGCGATCCCAGCCGCCGCCCCCTCCCGGCCGCGGGGCGCCCAGCAGCATCCTCAGCGCTGGGCCGCGGGCTCGGCCATGGCACGGAGGCGGCGGGGAGGCGGCGGGGCTGCGGCCGGCCCCGGGGCGGCGCGGAGACTGCAGCCGGGCCGCGGCGGCTCCGCAGGTTTTGGAGGAGAGGTGGGGAGCGGGGAGGGAGCGGCAGGAGGAGGAGGAGGAGGAGGGGAGGAGGGAGGAGGGCTGCGGCTCCGGGCAGCGCCGGGGCCACCTCTCGGGGCGGTGCGCTGCCTCCTCCCCGCGAGGGGGAGGCTCCTGCCTGCCCCTGCCCCTGCCCCTGCCCCTGCCCCATGGGGGTGCTTTCTGTCCGGAGCATCTCTGCAAACGCTGCTGGGTTCTGACGCTCTTCAGGCTGCTCAGATCCCTGCGGGCTGAGGACGGATCTGATTTACCCCTCTGCGATGCCCAAAGTGCGCCCGTGCCCGTCGTCGTGCTGAAGCCCCCTGCATATGAAGATAATGCGAGGATGTTGGTGCAGTGAGCGTGCACAGGTAGAACATTTCCCTCACGAAAAATGCGGTTCTCTTAACGCTGTCCCTTCCCCTGTTTGCTAGGGTTTCATGTCAGACACACACAGGGCTAGCACTCTTCACCTTGCCCTCTGGAAACCAACCCAAGTGTGTTATCTAATCATGGCCATTCACTTTCTAGTGCTAAATTGTTTGTTGTTGGTTTAAAAGCATGGCAGAGAGTCATTTTGTGAGATTGAGGTGTGTCTCAGCCTCCCAAAGTCACTTGAAGGGCTCAGGATTTATTTTAAATGGGGTCTGAAAATGGTTGGTCACAGAAATCCAAGGTCATGTTGCTGTCGCTACCCAGAAAATGCCATTTAAAGCTTCCAAGACAGCTTCTTAGGAGCTGCTCAGTTATCAGGCAGAAAAGCAAAGTGAATACTACTAATATGTGAAAGTGAATATCCTAATATAATGAATATACTAATAAAGTGTATACTACTAATATGTAGTCTATAGTGATGCAAAGGGTGAGAAGAAACCCTGATACCAAGACTCTGGTGAACACAGTGGAGACCGTACAACACAAAACTAATATTCTTCTGACTACACCAAAATAGGAAGCATTTGGATCCCACAGGTCCTCAGATCACTTTGTCACATTCAAGGAGATTCTAATAGTTTCAGGAGTGTGTATGATTCTTTGCGAGGCAATGTACACAATGCATACAGCCCATCTGTCTGTGGTCACCTCCTTCTGCCCGTTTGGCATATCCTTAAAAGCTAGCATACCTCAAATTGAATGCCACTTGACTTTGTGCTGGAATACACAAGTTGGGTGAGTGGGAACAAGTTGCTCTGTCATCTGTTCACCAAGTGCCTTCTTTCAACACCATGTGTGGGTGGCTGTTTCTGCCTCCAAGCCTGCAGCCAGCCTAGCTTTCCTGGCTGCGGCCCCTGTAGGAGTACCAGATGCGCTAGTGTAATGTCAAAAACAGCACCTGCTGGGAGGCCAAGTTATTCATGTCCACCATGTCCACCAAGTTATTCATGTACACCACCTCCGGTACAACACATTATTTAACAGCAGGACCAAGCCTTACTTTCACCATATCACAGACTTCATCATGTAGTTTAATGGTTTCAGAACTGTATTTACCCTGAAAAAAAATGAACTACATCAGAAGGGATCTAGAGAGATCCTGTTCTGGCAAGTTGTATGCAAATATTCACAGTTCTAATATTCACATATAAGATGGAACTGCGGGAACAGTATGACCAATGATCACGGTGATTGGTTAAGGTGTGTAAGGGGTACAATATGAACAATATTATCTAAGGCTTTTTTTTTTTTTTTTTTTTTTGATGAATGTACTTCTGCTGTTGCTTTTCCTATCCATCCCACTAAAATTCCCTGTGCAAAGCAATGCCTCAGAGCCAAGATGACTGGGCTCAATCTATGAAGTGGAAAGAAAAACTGCCTTCAAAAACTAAGATGCTCCTGAAGGTGCTGACAAAAGACAGCATGAAATACTGTCACCTCTTGGGTGGAGTGTGGCAGACAACCAGTAGTGTGCAGCATGTGGCAAGAATCTTGCAAAATGCCATGGCAGGTATGAGGAGCTGAAGCGTTTTTGTAAATCACTTGTCTTGGCACTTGTTAAAACAGACAATACAACACTGCTCCTTATTTTATTCAAACCGTGTTCTAACATGACCAAATGCAAGTCACCGAAACAAATACCAGTTAGTATCTACTTCCTAGGAGAATTAGTTAATCTAAGGTCATATATCTTTCTTTTTCTCCTTTCCTTTGCAAGGAACGGTTATCCCTTGCACTTTGTTCTTCCTTTTCTTTCATCTTTTTATCTTTTTGTGCATTAAATCCCAAATGGGCTATATCACAGCAGTATCTTTATTTTAATCAGCTTCCTGATTATCCCCTGTGTTGCACTGATTAGTCTTCCCCGGAACCCATGTGATGTCACTTAATCTTTTCAGATAACTCCACAAATAGCTTGTGCTATCTGATTTGTTGTGGAAAGAGTAAAAAGTATGAATTGCCACCAGTTTTAAAGCTGTGGTATTATATGGGGCAATGGTAGTGATAAAGGTGAAAGATTCATAGTAGGAAATGATCAAACTTCCACAATTCTTGATGACTGACAGAGAAGAATGTTCAATGCTGATGCTCTGTGAAGTTTCACTAGACTTTAGGAATGACTTGAAAGAAGGGGAGAAGAGTACAGGTAACAGCCCATTTTGCTGCCTAGCTTTAGTACAGTGAATCTAAATGCTGAAATGTAACTTGCACTTTTCAGGAGCCAGAAGTTTTGACTTTTCACTTATGTTGCTTTGTTTCCATTAATTTCAAAGACATTATTCTCAATTTATACGAGAGTCAAATTGACACTTCTGTTTTCCATCAACGGATTCTGAGGTCATGCATAAATTACATTTGAAGAGAAACCTGTAGTAAGGGAGTTATGTAGCTGCAAAATCAGACACCAAACCAGTAAAAAATAACAATTATTCTACATAATATTACTTTGGACCCTCTTTTTTAAGATACGATTACACAATGTTGTTCCCCCGGTCTATTTCTCATTCAGTGTGAAAGATGTGTACAATGTAAGATGCATACTCAGTGGGTGACTACTCTACACCCTCTTCCCTCATGCTCCAACCTCATGCCTTATTTACTGCAGATTACTGAAGCTGTACACTAATGACAGAATTTCTTTCTCTCTCTCTCTTTTTTTTGTAATGGTACTTAGCATTTTAGCTTGTAAGTACCTTACAGTTGGAACTCATAATGTCTTTATGATGTCCCAAAAGCTGTGAAGTTGTTTTTGTTTTCTAGGACGAGACTTGAGGTGCTAAGTTTCATTTGAGAGATACTTACTCATTTTAGGTGCCCATTGGAGATGCCTTTGGTTCAATTTTTCCAGAGTACTTACTATCGTATTGTCAATATATATAAATTGCAGAGTTCCCTTTGACTTCAGTTGCAGTTCTGAGCACTCAGCACTTTAGTAAATTGAATACTGCATATTTTAATTTGAATTTGAATCCCTAGAAAAATGAGGAACAGAGTTAGTGCTCCTCATATGGAGCTAGCTTGGGTGTGCCTTGCACCTGTGGTATAGAAATGCCCTCAGAGCCTCATAAAATACCAGAAAGGAGGCAGGTGTTATTTACCCTGTTTTGCAGATGGAGATATACAAAGAGGTTAACCCTTTAACCAAGGATCGAACAGGAAATCTGTGGTAGGACTTGAAAGTGAAGCTGCATCGTTAATTTGACCACAAAAAATGACTTCACTCCCTGTTTTGTGGGTGCATATTAGCCAGTTTGTGTGGGACTAATGTTAATGGTAAGACAATTTGTATTGACCTCCAGATGTGTTTAAAAGGAAAATAGTTGAATATTTACTTTGGATGAAGTCCAGAGTACACAAAATACAGTGGTAATAACAGGCAGCTTCAAGAGTGAAACTACAGTTTGTTTCCCACATTTGCTTATGTTTTGTTTGGAAAAATCATTCAGAATCTTTTTGGCAATATTACCACGTGAAGAGACAGAGTCTCTCTGTATAAGGTTTGGCCTGTGTATTTTTTAACTGTGACTTTGGCCTGAGTTGGCACTAGCACGTGTAGCATTAGTTGAGGAAGAAATTAATCCAGTGCTGTTTAGGACTATCTTTTGGCATGATGGAAACTCAATGGGTGCACCAGCACACTCACACTACCAGCCTTTCTATCCCCTTTTCTGTCCCTTTTCTGTCCTGTTGTTCCTAGATGCTCTGCAAACCTCTTGCCATTGATTCCACTAAAGGTCTGATGGAGAGGTAGTGCCTAAAGGAATCTTCCAAGCTGTTAACATCTGGCAGATGCTGAAGAGGTTATTTGGAGGATGCAGAGCAGTCAGACGTGGATTGAGCCAAAACTAACAGAAGCCACTATCCTAGTCATGATATGTGGAAGTGTAGTTCTTGTATGTCACCATTGCTCATTGCATACCGAAGAAGGCGTGTGCTAAGCATATCCTTCAATGCAGAAGGACTGAGGCACCACACAGAAGTATGGGGTTCAGCCGTGAAGTGAGATGGAGCCTTTTGCCATTTTCTGGAAACATTAACTTCAGCATTAAGAGCATTCTGAAAGTTGATTAAACCCTCATGTTGCCTACGCTGGGCAGTGTTAGTTCTGTGCTGGCACTGCTTGCCAGAGAATGCATAGTATTGTGTGTGCCTCTGTGAGGTGACTGTAAGTAAATTGCATTCATCCAGGCATTTTGCCTAATTAGCAGAGCAGCTGCTTTTGAAAACATTCTTCTTAAAGGCTGATATCTCAAGGATTACTTTATTTAATTAGAAAGAAACAAATCGCTGGTGAGATGGTCTCTTTCTAGAGAGTTCAGAGAATTTGATTTGAATTGAAAAAATGACTTTTTGAACTATAGCTTACAGGGTAATGGATAGGAAAGAGGAAGCAAGAGTGCAGCTGACATACATCTTCTGCTACAAAAAACAGATTTGAGTTGATGGTGGTCTTTAGAGAGAGGAATCTTCTGAAAACATGAGTAAAATCCTGCCTTCAGCTACTGGGGATTAGGAGATGTCCATCTGTTTTTGTGATTATTTCTGTTTATTTTTTGTGAGGCTGCAGATTGAGTCTCTCTTGTGATGCTCCCAGCACAGTGGTGGGGGTTGTAGGGATGGGAGGAGGTTTCCCTCAGGAAACCATGAAAGCATGAAAGCATTCAGTCTCGCCTCTTTCCAGTTTATGCCTTCCAATTTAAATATTCCTGTCTAAAAGGCCTTGTTTTGGACCATGTGAAAATGTTTGTTTGTTCATAAATCTGTGGATAGATGGCAAACAGGAGAACGTGAGCAATTATTGCATAGATGCAGACCCAGGAAGCACGAGCATGCAGGAGAATGGAGAAGATGGTGGGGACCAGAAATCCAGGGAGGCAGAAGGAGTGGCACAGAATAGCTAGGATGAGTCTGGGGCCAGAAGCTTGAGAGTGAAGCCAGGAAACAGATTCAGAAAGAATGGGAGGTGTGGGAGCATAATAGAGAATGGAAACCAGGAAGAAATTGATACGATTTTGTGTCACTATCATGGCTTCTTGGCAGAGATCTTGAAAGCATTACCATCATTTAACCGAGAAGAAGCTGAAGCACAAGGAAATTGTTTCAACTACCAAGGTCTAAGTTTATAACAGACTGCAACCAGAGGTGCCCGGGGCGCATATGGTAAGTACAGTTGGGCTGGGGCCAGCGCTCAGTCACTGCACGTCCACCTGCTCACGGGACTGGGCACAAAATGGGTATTAATGCTCTTTGGAAGTAAGTGAAGATTTTCATCTGGCTTCTTTAAGATTGAGACACCAAAAGCAGCTGCTGAGTGCTTCTGCCATGGAGTGGAGAGCTGGGTCAGAAGACTGTCCCACAGAGCTGGGGTAGGGCAGTTCTTGAAGAAGGGCTATAAGTAACTTGCTGCTGAGAGGAGCAGTGGCCCTTCCCCATCACTTCAAAACCTCATCTGTGGTCTGATGGAAGGGGTCAGGCTGGCTGAGGAGAATAATGATTATTTCTCCACATCTTTTGGTGTGGAGAAATTCATAGCTTTTACTTTTTTTTCCCAGCAGAACCATATTTTCTTCCTGTCCTCCTGATTTCTGTAGGCCCTGCAGCATTTTTTTTCTGCCCTCATTAGCATTCATAATGCTTAGCAATTTCATATCACCTGGAGATTTCGTTAAAATATTGTTAAAATCTCTTTTCCTGATCATTAATAATAAATGAGAATTCCATTCATTTGCTCTTCATTTTTACTTTCCCTTTACTTCCTTTCCCTTCAACAGCTTTTCAGCATAGGTGACCATGTTTGTGTATCCAAACTGACATCTTTTCTGTTTGTATGCCTAGTTATTCCAAGTTACACATGATTCATCATTGGAGGGTCTGCTCCCATCCTTATAAGCTTCATTTATGGGTCTTTCTGCTAATATTTAGTACATTAATATTACATAATATAATATAAAATATTATATAATAATATGTTTTTATATAATATAATTGTATAATAATATAATATTGAGTACTTCTGGACTGAAAAGGTGCCTTCTAAAAATATTTTGAATCTATGCTATTATGTTGTTTTAATCATTTGTTATTCTCATTTTCTTCTAGTCCAAGGGACCCCAATTTTCTCCTTTCACTTGTCCAGCATTCAGAATAAATGGAACAATCAAAGCCTTTAAAGTTATACCAATATGAGAATTGTGTTCCATTGCTTCATATTTCACACTGGACACATCACATCAGATTTTTAACTAGCATTTGCATATGGATTTATCTTTTCACCATTTTGTTTGTGTGTGTGATCTATGATCTTGCTGTTTTCAAACTTCCATACTTTTCTGAAAAACAAAGCAAAAACAGCTGTGTGCAAGGCCTTAGCCTACTTCCTTAGCCTACTTCTTACTTTACTTCTTTGAAAAAGGAATGTATCTCCAACAGGAAAAACTGAACATCAACGTGCAGTTCTGCAGTATAAATATTCCTTCTGCCCTACTGCAGAATTCTACTCTGAAGTCCTATAAATGAAGGGCACTACCTATTTTTTCAGGGCAGATGAAAATTTAAAGTTTGTTTGTTGCAAAATAATCTTTTTTTTTTTTTTTTTTTTTTTTTTTTTTTTCCCAGCATGAATAAAGCTCAATGCCAGGGAAGAAGAAGAAAAAACAAAAACAGAAAAGCTGGGTCCTTTCATAGTAATGTATTGACAAGCATACTTAAGGATGGCAAAAATTTTCAAGACGTATGGTTAGAAAAGCACCAATTCAGCAGGATGCTTACACACTCATCTACCTCAAAATAGGTGAGTGGTCCCACTGAAGTCAATAGTGCTACTTCTGTGCTTAAAGTCAGGCAAATGCTGTAATATCTTGCTAAACTGAAGCCTAAGACTCACTACTTTTAATCTTGCCAAATGCTTCTGCACATTCTGGATCACAGCATACAGAATGAAATGTCTTTTGTTAAAAATAGATCCGCTATCTTAAAGATTTCCAGGAGGAACAAAGAAAGAAAGAAAAATGAATTCATCTTAGAGTTTTACAGCATGCTGATATAGCTGATGTTTCTATTTATTTGCATTGGAGATCTGTGCAGGTAATGGAGGTTAGACTGCAATGCAGAGGATGACATGCTAATGTACTTTTATTGACTAACAGGAATTGAACGCATTCAGATAATGCACTCTTAGCTTGCTGGATGCTAAAAGGTCTGCTCCGTTTGGATTCTTTCAACAATAAAAAACAAACAACAACAACAAAAGCCAACAGCCTGCTGACTTGTGAGGGCTGCGAATTTCATTGGGCATCCTTTGAAATGCCTTCTTTTTTCTAGGAAAGAGCAAATTGGACGGACCCAGTTTGCTTCTCTGACATGTATAGTTAGTGGGAATATGTTTGTGAGTTTTGTAAGCTAACAAGATTGATATGATGGTGTGTAAGAGTCATACTGAGCATTGTGGCAACTGGGAAATGTTTTCACTTAAATGACTTCTATTAAAAATGCAGTTCTGTGTATCCCCATAGAAGCAAGTCAATGAGATGTGAGAAAAAGCCTTATCAAATTCCTTGCTTCATTCCAATGATGTTAAATCCTAATTCCACTAGGATGGAACTGTATGGAAACCCACATACTGAATCCTCTGTTTCAGCCATTACTTAGCCTCTATTTATAAGAAGGAGACCCACTGTGCGAAACATGCCTTGGGGAGCATGCTTTTCTGCTGAGTCTACCCTGAAAGAATAATTCACAGAGCTTCAATTGCATCTCCATTTTCTGGTAGGTAGGTCAGTAATAAAACCACGGCAGAAATTACTTCAGCATTGTAAATGGGCAAAAGTTACTGGTGTACATCACATCACTGCAGTATTGCTGAATGCATCTGTGGAGCAATATTATGGAAACCTTTTTCATCAACAAAGCCTTTGCTTCACTTTTCATGACTAAATAGGGCAGTAGCAAACTAAAAAATTATGATTCTTTCACTTTTTTATTTCCTATAAAGGTTAACTAAACCTAGCTACTTAATAAAATTGAATTATTTTACAGACAATGGTTCTTTGTTCATAGGATATTGCAGCTCCTGTCATTTGAAGAAGAGCTGTGCTGGCAGGAAGGTGGTGCTTATTGTGTGTATCTATTTTTTCAGCATACCATGCAACACCAGCAGGTTTGCAAAACTCTTGGTTGCATACCAGTACTGACATCGTCTCTCATGCTTTGCCATTCACATGTGGAGTCTGCTAAATTCATCATTTGCAGCAGGGTGGTGATCAGGGGCAGTTATAAGTCATTAGTGAACTGTGAAAAACAAATGGAAAACTTACAAGCATGCTGAGATAGCGGCTGTGTGCTCAGCAATGGGATGGGCTAAAGCACATATTGCACATTCCAGGACAGAAAAGAAGAATGGGAGACACATAGCTGATCTCTAATTCCTCTGCTACTGAGGCTGTGGCGTTTGTGCTTTGTTTAACATTGCTGCTCACAAATTTTTCTGTGAACAGGATGTGAAAGAGCACACACATGCACATATGTTATCTATGCCCTCTGACTTCACCATGTCGTCCTCACTTCAACTTACTGCTCTTCAGCAAATTTGTATTTATTGTCAGGTGCCCAAGAGGATTCCTTGTTTATGTTCTTAATTGCATTTTTTTTAGACTGATTTGATTGCAAAGTACATTGCCATATGCACACCTGGGGAAGAAAGAAGACAGCAATTTGTAACCAGAGCATTTTATAAAATACTAGGTTCTTAAAATCACTCAAAGTAGCAGATGTCAATATCAGCAAACAAAGAGACAAAACAGTACCAGTTAATTGTGCATGAGATGATCTGATGTAAAATACATACTACAGTACATGATGTATTCTCCCTTACCACAGCAGACTCATACGACCTTTCCACGTGCCTTTCTGATGTAAGAACATGAGCTTACAAGGCATCTCTTACTTGCCTTACTGTCCTTTTGGCTGCAGTGATACAAGGTATTCCTTCTTCCCACCTGTGCCAGGCTAGGAAATAAGCACCTTGAGTCTTACCTCCTGCTGAATGTTCTTATACTCAGCTTCAGAGGTGTTGTGCAGGACTTGCTTGAGTGGACAGGTATTGAGAAGCTCACAAAACTGAGGAGGGACTATGTGAAGTGAATGCCAATATAAATCTGCATCAAAACTGATAAAGCAGAGAAGTTCTCCCACGGGATGCCCCTCTCTAAATCCTGGAGAAGCACAAATAATACTAGAGTGCATTTCCAGTCATGGCTGGAAAATGTTGTGTGGTAATGACTCAGTATTTCCTTCATATTAGTTATCTTGTCTATTAAAGCTTCAAGCCAGGTTCACTTTGAGTACACCTGAATCCAGCTTGAAAAATGTCCAGGCAACTAAGTTGGGTCTGAGCTTGACCTATTGCCTGTAAAACAGTCTCCTATGACTGGTAACAGGTTTTCTGGACGTCAGACATGCTTCCATTAGGAGTGGGAGCAGCGCAATTGCAAGAGTTTCTACTGCTCTTCTTCCACTGACAAAGGGAATTGTGTGTTATTGCAATGGGCACGTTTCTGGTCTTACTGACCATGGCATTCCTGTGCCGTTCTGGAGACATGGAATGAGCTGCTACACCGATGCCATTATATGTGCAGAGATGCTCCTTCAGGTTCTGGCAGGACTGTGTGAGTGTCACTGCAATGGTGTCCCTGAGCCCGTTTGTGCTGCAGCACCATTCTAGCCCACGTTGTTTGGTACTGTGGTGCTAGCTCATGGCCCTGCATCATAGCTTGGGCATCCCCTGAGTTCATTGTGCAAGCCTGCCTGAAGGACACTCTAGCTTTCTTACCTCTATACATTCTGCAGCAGCTGTAGATTAAAGCGTAATCAAGAGGCAGAGGCTCTTTTCATCACTTTTGCTGAGCTGAAATTATCCATCTGGTTGTTTCCATTCCTGTTTCTCAGATTCTCCTTCCCTGCAACACTGACAAATTTCCTCTCTTTTCTGTATAGAGCCATTTTTAAAAGCTCTTTCTCAGCAAAGCAGATGCATGGTCTCAATGCAGAAATCCAAAATTTACCTTGCAAAGCTGGAGAAGTTAGTGCCCAGCCCCACAGCATGGTAGATTTCTTTTTTTCCCTATTTCTCTGAAGCATGGTAGATTTCTTTTTTCCCTATTTCTCTGACCTTAAGTGATACACTAGTGCTTATTTATTTATTTTCTAAACCTCATTAAGTATGCCAGAAGACCTAAAATCAGCCCTCTGTCCAAGCATCAGTGTGGATCAAGTTTTCTCTACTCTCTCTTGCAAAACAGGGGCAGCTGCTATCCTCATTGTTACGATGAAGAACATCTGCCATCTCTTATCAGGAGCCTGAAACCTTAGCTAGCAGCTACCCTGCTGGATGTTTTTAATACCTGTAAAACAACACTGATCTACCAGCTGCAGTACAGATTAAGGACAAACACAGAAACATTTGCAAAAAACAAAGTATCTCCACATGTGTGGGCACCCAAAGAAATACTTCACAGAACAGGATGTTTTAAATTAGATGCTCAAATCTCCTTTCCTGCAAGCAAATTCTTGTGTAAATCCTGTAAAGCTGTTCCTAGAGAAAATTTGGAAGACTAGATTTGCTTTGTGTACATTTTCTGTTTGCTAATGAGCGTATTCCATTGCAAATCCATCCTGGCTAGCAGACAGTAATCCACCCCTCCCAGGAAATCGAATTAAGGTAGCAACAGGCAGTTTTTGTCTTTATTGTCCTCTGGAAGCAATGTTGAAATGAATGGCATTTTCTGCTCTCCCCACCATGTAAGGTGACATGCAGAGATGGCAGGTGTTATTTTGTGGTGCCATAACAGAGGCTGGGATCAAGTTCTGGTTGTTCCTTGGATTAATGTGGGAAACTGAGGAAATATGAGACTGATGAGGATGTTATGGAGGAGGAGATGCTCACTTCTCTTTCTAACATTGCTGAAGAGAGGGAAAATGGGACAAAAACCCGTTTGCTCTCTTGCAAGCTGAGAAGACAGCTGTTTCAGACAAACCCTGTAAGGACACCAGCTGAATCATACAGCAGGTTTTCTGAAGAACAGCAGTGGTGCAACTTCAGCCATCCTTTTTGCATCATGTAGAGCAGCAGCTTGCCCCTTGTAATGGTGAAGGTGGTGGGCAGTCAGAAGCTGAAGAGTATTGGTATCCCACCAATGAAATGCAACAGCTTTACTTGTACCCCAAAGACCACTTCTCACGTGATGCTGGTCTCAGGTCAGTATTTACACACCAGACTAGGCTTGGAACACATCAGTAATTTTCTCAGCTCTGCTCCATCCTTGGTGTTTGTGTTCAGGTTTGTCACTTCATCTTTCTCAGATGTATTGGGAACCCCCCAAAACAACCATGTGGTGTGAACCCTAGGAGCTTGATCTCTGCATACCTATCTCTGGAGGAGAGATAAAGAGTTGCTTTCATGGTTTCTGGGCTAAGTTCTCCAATGAAGGCTTTCATTTCTGGTCTGTGAACTCTCAACCTGGTAGTGCTGTGCTTCTCCCTTACACACAGGGCTCATGCCCAGAACCCCCTTTCTTTTGGCTTTTCACCTGTGTGTGTAGTCTGGTTTCTTAGAAGATTAAATGCTGCTGCTGTCAGAAAGCAGAGTGTAATATGTTTTTTTATAATTCTCTGTTTCATTTAATTTTAAATTAATCCATCCTGTCTTGCTGAGACATAACAAGTACTCTGCCTAAAAACATATAAATATGGTTAGATTACAAGGGACTTAAAAGATGCCCCACCTTGAGCTGTTTGTGAACTGCTTAGAATGAGTGGAAGTACATGGCAATGGGCAAAGTGTTATCCCAAGCAGGACTTCTCCCTTTGGCTGAAATTCCAGGATGGACCACAAATGCCACAGCTGTCTGTGTCAGCAGAAAACCTGGGGATAGTTTGAATTTGTCCTGTTTTCACGTGGCAGCTCTGCATAAAATGTCATGGTGCCCTAGACCAGAGAGCTGGGAACATAATAAAAGCTGTAAAGGCACTAAGACTGTGATCATGCTGCCACAAGAAGTCAGTGTGTGTGGGGAGTGTTTCTCTGGATTTCAGCATCAGCAGAATCCACCCCACTGATGTGGGAGTGCTTTACCTCACCACTGTTATCTCTCCTCCAAGATCAAAGTTACCATAACTCCTCACTTCCCCTGGGGGAGTAGCAACAAACTGATGAACTGCTTTGCTGGTAACAACTCAGTCAAGATAAAACAGCAAACAAACAAACCAAAAAGACGAAAGGAAGATGAACTCATAAGAAGCGATGCAAGAATAGAGCAGTTAATCAGTTGGCTTCAGATCCAATCTACCAAACATCCCATTTGCTGGATTATTTGCCCTAGGCTCAGACACCATGCTTGGCATTGCCCTTCATCCCTCCAAGAAGCATCCCACGGCTGTGTTTTCTTATGGTTCTCTACCCCTGTGTGATTGAAAACTCTGGCCCTTAGAAATTGTCACTTTGTGGAATGAAAGGAGCACAGTACCAAGTTTGTGCTAGGTGAGGCCTAACTGGCTTTCCAGTACATGCTGTTGTGTCAGCTCAGCCAGTAGTCACAGAGGAACGTGAAGGTGGAGGTGAAGGTGTATGTACTGGAGAGGGTCCATGGATAAGGTGCAGCCTTGGAAGATGTATTTCCTATTTTGAAACCGTTTATTTCTGCTGCTGATGCTAGTTCATGTACTTGGTCTTTTGCATGGTCCAGAGTGACATCTAATGGCACAGTAGCAGACAGCACCACATCTAACCAGAGGTAAGTGGGCAAAAAGCCATAGTTGCCTATCATTTATGTAGTGACAAGGGCAAGGTAAATTTAGTCAGGGGTGGAAAAAAAATAGATTATATTAAACTAAACTATAATGTTCCATTTGTAGCCATACTTCAATATTTATTACCTGAATAAAGCTGGTAAATTAAGTAATCTAAAGTTAGGAAGTAACAAAATTAAGTTGCCTGTACAAATGTATTTCACATATGTTATCTTAATGAACTATCAGTGAGTTTACACATATGCTATCTTAATGAACTACCAGTGAGTTTAAACAATATGAAAGGACTAAGTCAGGGCAATATTCCAGAAACGAGTCAATCCAAATATTATGTTTTGAGTAAACATAAAGTATATATAACTGCTTTTATCAAAATTGCCAGGGTCCTTCAATACAGTTTGTTTTGAAGAAAACAGCATATTCTAATAAAAGATATTCCATTTTCAACCATTCAGTGCTGTGTTGTGGCATCGTTGTTTTGTACTATGAAAACTGTAAATCTGGCAAGTCTTACCAACATAAAAATACATTTGCATATACTGTATAAATTCAGTTATAGGCACCAGTAAAGGCACCTTTGCATGATTAATGTTGCAAGAAATATACTTTATGTGCTGTGTTCAAGTGTAGGAGGCTGGCATTTAAAATGCATAGTTCTAAATATGGGATAACAATAGCAAGAAAATCTGTGGAATTGTTAGAGCTGACTTTTTAGGGAAATAGCAGTTTATCTGTTTACCTTGAAATGAATGATTTTGATTTGCAGTAATGGGCATTGAATGATATTGCATTGAGAATAGTTTCAGAACTACAAAATTAAAAGGAAAAATTTAGTATTATATGTATTTGCATATATGGCTATCTGATATATGTTTGTATATTGATACAGAAAGCAGTTAGTAGGCTGTACATAGTACACTTAAAGACTGTCAATGCCTAAGAGGCATTAGAGCACACACAGTAAGGTAAGTTTTAAGGTAAGTTTTCAAGTCTGCCCTGAATCCATAAAACAAAACCTCACCTAAAAACACTTTATGCACATTACTATGCATGTGCATAGTAATTCACTTTGGTTCCATCCTTAAGAAGGCTGAGCAGCATATGGTGAAGCCAGGGACAAGGTGGCTTTGGTGTGTTTTGCATCCCTTTAATCATGACGTGCTGGTAGCATGTTTTTCCTGTCATTCTTTAGCTTTCTGAATTCATGATAAAGGAATTAAATGTTGCCTTTTAAAAATAGATTTGTAAAAGGCATATATATTATTTTCAATTATTTTCTTTATTGGATTTTACATTAGAAAGTTGAGTTTCTAGCTACCCTTCTGCCTAGAAGTCTTTATAAGGTGATGGAAATACTATCGTGCTTGTGGTAGTGAAGAAGCAGTATAAAAAAATCCTTTTTGTACAATACAAAATTTAATTTAGGATCTCATTGCTACAGGATGCTGTGGAGACAAAAGTTCAAATACTTAGACAAAAGAGAATTAGAAAAGTCATGAAAGATTTGTTCACTGGTGGCTGTTAAATGTACCTGGAGTGCATCCATCATCTCAGGAAGCCAGAGCTGCTGATGGCTGAGGAATGAGAGTATAAACTGGGGAAAGCATTACTCTCTGATTGCACCATTTCATATGTTTTTTCACTTAGCATCCAGTATTAGTTACAGACAGAAATCTATTTCAGCTAGTTGCACTTTTGCTCTCTCCCCTATGGCTGTTGTGATAGTTTTTTTTTTTTTTTTTCCTCCCCATAAAGCATTTTTTTTAAAGTATTGAATATTAAGTATTTTAATTCAGATTGGAAAAGCACTTGTTTATCGTTATCAACATACAAGTGGGCTGCAGTTTTAAAGGTAAATGAGTTACCATTATGGCTGCATCACTTTAAGCTAATATCCAGTGTCCTGTATGATTATTAAGCAAGCAAATCTGGAAATGTAATGTTTTTGTTCATCTCAAGCTTCCTGTCACTGTGTATTGATTGTTCTCAGAAGGGGCTTTCAGCTGAACATCTCTACCCTTCAGGCAAGGAGCCTTTCTTTAACAAAGCATTTGGTATCCAGCAGCTGGAGGCCTACAGTTTTAGACACTGGTCCTTTCTTCAGCTCTAAGGAAGGTGTTTAATTATATATCATTTCACATCCAGGAAGTAGCCTGGGAATGCATTGACTACTTTGTAGGGTCTCTGTGGAAAAACAAAGAATGTTATTTTTTCATTGTGTTTGCTTCCTTAAAGACTTTTCCATCTCAGAGAAAAACAGTATGCTATTTGGGGACAGAAGTCATTAGCAACAAGGCATACTTTTTGGAAGCTGGGATAATTAAGCATTAGAACATTTTAAAACCAAAGAGAGTTCACCTATTGAAGGGCTGAAAATAGTTCAGGGAAATTCTGAATAGGCTGTAACCTACTGGAGGTCAGTCTGGCTGTGATAATGGCACCTTCCATCGCATGTAGAAAAAAGTGGGGTTCTGAGCTGACTGTTACCTCTCAGGAACGAGGTCATGCAATTATAATCCACATTTCCATAAAAACATCTAAGCAGCAGCAAGCAAAAAAAAAATAAAATTGAGTTGGATGCTAAGATCTGTGGAAGACAGTAGATGGCGCAAAGATGTAAGAAAACATCTTGGTTTTCTTTCAGATTAGGGATAAGACTCCAAAGAGTTTTAGGGCGAGTAGGATAAGAGCAAAAAAGCCTCAGCTTTATTGCTCAAAATCCAGCAGGGATTGTGTGTGGGAAGAAATGAAGGAAATGCTATTTATACTGATGCATTTGCAACTCCGAAGTGAAGTTTGCATATGCTATCTACTAAAGTAGATTCCAGTGTTTTACAAACATTCTGCTCCCACCTAGACCTTTGTAACTTTTTTCAGTGTGATTTTTGTAGCTGTCATGTCCTTCAAGTTCAGACTTTTCTCACTCTACCCTGAGATAAAACAAAGCCTTTGCAGCCTTCCAGAAAGCAATAAATTACCATGCCAGTATTACGTGACACCCAAGCTATAAGAGAGACTATGCTTAACTCCTTTGTGTCTGATTTCCCATGTCCTTTTTTCAGGTTCTATACCTTGGATGTCCTAATCATTAGCCTGTTCAAGATGGGCAGGTCTCTTTGTGTCTTTCCTTTTTAAATGTTTAATTCTGGAGCTGAGAAACTTTCCCTAACAAAAATTATGTGTCAATGTTTTGTTGCAGCAAGTGAATCTTTGTGAAAATTTATGGTGATCCAGAATTTCCCAACAAAAACTCTCCTGGCATTTTTCAGAGCAGTGTGGCATTCCTCTGTTTTTTTGTGGGATGCCAAGGGTGGCATTACAGCCTGTCTCCAGCTCCTGGAACTATCATTGTAGAGATGTGGGTAATGTAGCTCCATGGACAAACACTAGAGCTATCATTAACCCAAGCTAGTGCATCTACCTGATACACTGTGATGATGTGCAGAGACAACAGGTTGCCAAAATCGTTGGTGCAGGATCATATCTGAGGTAATAAATCCACGCTTTGGCTTTCATGCTTACACAGCTGACCAAGGAATCACTGCGGCCTCCTTCACAGTGTGAGGTGGATCTCCTGCTCAGTGTTTGCTGACAGCTGTTTGCATGGATGCAGTACATCCAACCAGTATCAGGATAAGGGTTGTGTCATTGCCTGTACTCTGGCTACAGGGGTCAAAATCATTTGAACTTGTTGCAAGTCCTTAGAATTATCCATAGTTGATTTATAAACATATAAGACTTTTTTTTTTTTTTTTTTAATTATTATTATTTTTATTTTAACTTACTCGTTGAGAAACAGCTAGCCAAAGTGCCCCTTTATGCCACTGCTAGCACAGGCTCACACAGCCATACAGAAAAAAGAGTTATGGATTGAAAGAGGTGTGAAGGGTATGGCCACTGAGGAGAACATTGCTGTGGGCTGTGAGTGTAGGGTACTGAGATATCACCTTGAGACAGTTGCTTCCCCATGGTTTGTGTCAGAGATCCTCATGGTTTACTCCAGCAACAAATCTTTCAAACTACATCTTGGTGAAATAAAATTAGAGAACTAGGTGACCACTGTCAGAAGTCCAGTCCACAGCAAGTTGTTGGTCTTAACAAAAGACACTAGGTAAAATTCCCCAGTCTGTATAGGTGATCAGACCAGATACTGAACTGTTCCTTTTGGACTTAAGAGAAATGCATGAGTTTTATATACTACTGAGACTAGATTCGTTGTGTAGAAAAGGATCTGGAGGTCTTGGTTGACAGCAAGTTGAATATAAATCAACAGTGTACCTGGCAGGCAGGAGGGCCAACCATATTCTGGGGTGCATCAGGCACGGCATTGCTAAGCCAGTTGAGGGAAGGGATTGTCCTGCTCTTCTCTGTGCTGCTGCAGCCTCACCTCAGATACTGTGTGCAGTTTTGTGCACACAACACTATAAAAAGGACATAAAGCTATTAGAGAGTGTCCAAAGGAGGGTTACAAAGATAGTGAAGGGCCTGGAGGGGACGATGCCTGAGGAGCAGCTGAGGTCCCTTGGTTTGCTCAGCCCCGAGCAGAGCAGGCTGAGGGGAGGCCTCATGGCGGCCTGCAGCTCCCTCACGAGGGGAGCGGAGGGGCAGGCACTGAGCTCTGCTCTCTGGGGACAGCGACAGGACCCGAGGGAACGGCATGGAGCTGGGACAGGGGAGGGTCAGGCTGGGGGTTAGGGAAAGGTTCTGCACCCAGAGGGTGGTCAGGCACTGGGACAGGTCCCCAGGGCAGTGGTCATGGCACCGAGCCTGAAGGAGTTCACAATGTGTCTAGACAATGCTCTCAGACATGTGGGTTGATTTTTGGGTTGTCCTTTGTGGAGCCAAGAGTTGGACTCAATGGGTCACAAGTTGGACTTGTGGGTCCCTTCCTGCTCAGGATATTTCAGGATTATATGAACAGGAAGTCTCTGTAGAAATAAATAGACTCAGTAGAGACTAGGAGAAATAATGAGTACCTCCAGCAGTGGAAGGTCTGGGAGGAAATCAAGTGCTGTGGATGCCCCATCCCTGGGAGTGTTTGAGGCCAGGTTGGATGGGGCTTTGAGCAACCTGGTCTAGTGGGAGGTGCCCCTGCCCATGGCAGAGAGGTTAGATGTAGATGATCTTTAAGGTTTTAAAGCCTATAATTTAATGATAATACTTCTTTAAAATGAATATAAAAAATATTTTACACAGATTGTTTGGTACAGCACAAACATAAATGGTCTTCTTCCTTGTTGGGAAAAAACAAACACCAAGATGCCAGGTATTCACAAAGGATAAAATATATATTATTCAGTGTAGTATAAAACTAGAAGGACAAAGGGTTTTAAAACAAAATACAGAGAAAGCCATGTAGCCAATCAGATATGTCTTTCTCTATTTCTTTCTCCACCCCATCCCTGTCAAAGAAAAAAACAAAAAACAACTTTAGTAGTATAATGCTGCAATTATGAAATTTTACACCTAAAGGAGTTAAGAAAGGAATAGGTGAGTCCAATAGTAAAAATAACTCCCTTTATAAAACATACACATAAATGGAGAAGTGAGTGTAGTTCACAGAATGGGAGATACACGTTTCACACATTTTTTCAGAAGTGTTCTACTGTATTTCCTTGGGGTTTTCTTTTATATATATATATATATATATATATATATATATAATTATTATTATTGTTATTTATTCTGAGATTCTTTTATAGCTTCAGTTGTCCACAAAAGGAACAGGACATCATTTTTGGGTCTCATGGCATGCCTCTTGGCATGATAATTAACTGTCTTCCAAAACAAGCAATGAATGAGGTAACTAACTGCAGTTGTTTTAGGGTTTTTCCCATTACCATCTGAAGAGGAAATGTTGGGTGTGTGCTGATTATACAGAATATCAGTATGCTTAAAGCACAATGCACATCTGAACATCAAAATAACAGCCCCTAGATATTTGGCTGGTGTCCGTATGTGAAGTTGAAAAAATATATATATAGCTTTGTATTCCAGGCTTAAAGATAATGAGAGCTTTGAGACGTAAAAGATATGAGTTGGGGGTTGATGCAATTGTAACAGTCAGTCTTAGAGCTCTGAGTGACATTTTGTGATTGTCAGCTTGTACCATAATACCCATGCTGAGAACATGGAACATATGAACATGTCACTTTGGAAATCTTATTTATTATGTCTATTTTTTGGTTTATTTATTTTTTAAATAATTCTTCTTACATATGAAGGACTTGTCAAGAAGGGGAAAGACCAGAAACAGCTCTCCATTGGGGGCAGCAGCAGATACAGAAATGTGATGTTAGCCAGGGCACTGTGTATAGCCAAAAACTCAGAGGAATAAGATGGGAAATACTAAAGTAGATATAATAATGAAAAAAAAAAGTAACTTTAATGTACATCATTGTCTTCTAAGACATTCTGTATTTGAGAAAACAGATGGCTTATCATTGAAAATATCTGCATAATCATGTTCTCCTCTATCATATAGAAACATCAATGTTAACAATACAATATTCAGTCTCCCTGTGTGTTCGGTACAGTATGAAAACTTCACTGATAGGAACTAGGATTGATTAATACAGGAAAAGAGGAAGTGTTCTACCAGGTACTAACATGTACCTGTCCTCCACAGCAGGAAGAAACTTTCTTTCAGCAGTCACAAGTATTACCATAGATTATATAGCCAATCTGTAAGCCAATCTGTACATTATATGACCTGTAAGAAGTTTTGAACAAAGAAAAGCTGAGAATATTTTTTAAAGTTATAATACAATATTCAATGTTATTTAACTATAGTTTATAAATAATCCTAAAATAAATAATAATGTTTAAAACAAATTTGGTTTCAAAACTGAATTTACTTGCAAGAAAACTGTAACATTAAAATTTCTTGCCTATTTTGCTTTAAATTTTGTTAACTTTTTATAGCAGATTTTCCTCACAGCGCTTCCCTCCCTCAAACATCTACAAGCTGAACTTTGGAAAAGCTGTTCATCTTGAGATAGATGAGTCTTCAGGAACTTCTCTGACTTCATTTCATATTCATAGACTAAGAAGTAGGACAATATTGATTGCTGCTAGACAAAGAGGTTGTACTGAAGTAAAGATGCATTTACATAGGAACACAATTTATTTCTTACATCAATGAATGGCCCATCAGGTGACCTTGGCTGAGTTTCGGAGTTGTGCTTGTAATGTGTGCTGGCCACCAGCTAGACTAGGTGGCACTGGTAACATCACATCGGTCACATCAGACTGTAATGGAGTCCTTAGAAAATTAACATATAGAATTGTAGCTATGCTATAACTCTTCATAATGATATCTACTGAAATTAATCTTTGTGCCCGCATCTTAAAGATGGTATAAATAGAAACTTTATTATACAAAGAAAGCCCTAAGTTTAACTCACTGTGGAGGGAAAACATACGCATGTGTCAGTTCTGGCCTATCAAAAGTTTCATAGCTCAAAGGAAATACAGTCATTTGCTCATAGATTGTCAGATACAGCAGTAGTAACTAATCAGATACACTTCTTTTCCTTTCCTTCAGTCATATTTTTACTATAGTCATGCAACTGAATGTAACAGATATAGAAACACATATAGAAAAAGTATTATGGCCATCAATTAGGAAGCACTGAAAAATGTTAGGCTAGCGCTCCATAAGAGATGCTTTGTCTTTTATTGCAAATGATTTGTTTTCTAAATTTTTCCTAATTATCTTCTTTTGATTAATGTTAAAGTGACAAAGAAAAATACTAGTGACCAGAAGAGCTTTGAATAACTACAGGGCAATTTTTAAAAAGATGGATGTCTTTGTCATGGAGAGTTATGCGCTAAAGAACCATTTATGCTTTTGGAAGAAAAAAACGTCCATCCCCTCCCTCCGCTCTATTTGAAAGCAGTTCGCCACACAATTCCCGTGGTGAGGAGCTGCTTGTTCCTGCTGAAGGACATGTGTGGCATATGGGATTTTTAACAGATACACTGAAATATAAGATAGATGTCAGGGCACAAGAACTACCAGGTGGAATTCTGTGGCTGATCTTAAGCAGGGTATCAGATGTGGTGATCTCAACCTTTAATCCTTTCTACCACTGACTATTTGATGATTAGAACGGCAGAATGATAGAGTCACAGAATGATTTAGGTTAGAAGAAACCTTAAAAAACAACTAATTCCAATCCCCCTGCTGTGGGCAGGGACACCTCCCACCAGACCAGGTTGTTCAAAGCCCCATCCAGCCTGGCCTTGAACACTTCCAGGGATGGGGCATCCATAGCTTCTCTGGGCAAAGAGAACACTTATCAGTTAGGATGTCTTTTGCTTGCTTTTCCTTGCCTGGCCTGCTCTACCCAAATGTAAATTGTTTATGGTTGTCCAAACTGGACAAAGACACACAATGGTTTATCTACCTCGTGTCATCCAGATGACAAAGCTGTAAGCGATTTTCTTGTTGTGAGTAGCCCCAGCTGGAGGAGAAGATATGCATGAAATAAAGGAGTCACTTAGTTCCAGTCACCCGACATTCTGTGTGAACTCTAAGCTACTAGTCTTTGTTGAGACAGAAGATGGATGTATCCTATAGATGAATATATAGAATTCTGATGATAACAAAATATTTATTAAGAGGTTGCTTCACTGACCCAGTTCCATTTCTTCCTTCCTGCAGTGACCACCCTAGACGACTGCACTGTCGCCAGACACCAATATCTGTTTTCTCAGACTCCTCATGAAAACTCATCATCTCTGTCTCTCTAGCATCAGCTATTCTCTTCCTTCCCTTGGGCATTGAGTTCAGTTTCACAGATACAGTTATTCTCTTCAGTCTCTTAACTCTGAGACCAACCCAGGCCTTGCAAAGAGGCTCCATTTTCATACATCTAACACAGATGATACCAAGAAAGACGAAAAAGGGGGAAGTCTTAATTTATTTACTTGAAGAAAGAAGAAACCAAAGTTTCTCTGGACATCAAGTATATGTTTTTTTTCTGGTCTTCCTCTGCTGATGGAAAACCTGGGTTTGTTTCTGAAAAGGATGGAGTAAGATGTGATTAGCTTTGAAAATTCCTGAATGGCTCAATGGCTCCTTTAGTCAAAAAAAAAAAAGAAAAAAAAAAGAAAAAAAAAAGAAAAAAAAAAAAAAAGAAAAAAAAAAGATAGTGGACAAGCAACTAGTTAGAAGGGACTTTATATGATGTAAAGATAGTGTTGATCTTGCCAGAATCCTGTCATTCATGAGACATTTGTGAGAAGTGTACTGGCTCTCTGTGATTTCCAGTAAAGCAAACAAACACTCTGTGTGCTCAGCATTTCTGAGCTCCAGTCTGGTTAATATCTTGGAGCTTCTGTTTTCACAGTGAAAACAGGGATATGAAATGAGAACATTCAAACTACTTTAAAATGTTTTGGAAAGTATACTTGAATTTCCCATAACTCTGTTAAAGATATTTCTGGCATCAGACTGGTCCAAATACCAAGGGAAAAAAAAATATGTTCAATGCCAACAACTTTCAGTGTATCACCTGTTACTTTTTAGAAACAGATTCTGGGGGTCAAAAAATAGTTGATTTTTCAGGGTGTTCTTAATAAAAAGGAAATATATTCAGACTATTGCTGAAAATAATAACGTCTGGACTAGGAAAAAATGTTGAGAAAAGCCAAAGAGAGTATGAATATACTCTCTCTTCTGCAAACACAAATTCCCAAAGATACAACTGGCAATACATACCAGTATGTATCTGGTGATACATACCAGTATGTAACTGTCTTCTTGAACATGTGATATTAACCATGAAGATGTTAATAAAAATAAAGTTTTTGGGACAGGATTTATTTCAAAGATGTGGAATTTTAAAAACACTAGTAGTAGTCTTGTTATTATGGTGTCATCTATATAAATGAAGATGAAGAATATTTGTAAGAAGAAAGGTAATATTTTACTGGATATCCTTATGATGGATAAACTTTTGGCCAGAGGGAAAAAATGATGAAAACTAAGAAAGAAAAGAAACTGAAATCTTTTTTTTTTTTTTTTTTTTTTTTTTTTTTTTAGTTAATGATGGAGTTTTATGTTTCATAAATATTTTGTCTTCATTGTTCCTCAATATTGGCTTCAGGGCAATAATGAGGTCAAACAAAATCATTCAACTGAATTATTTTCCAGAATGCAGTGCAGTCAGTGAAAGGTTTTTTAGCCTACTTACATCAGCAAGGTCTAATAAAATTATTCACTTTCTGTCAAGATGCTTTCATCAGAATTTTGTCTTTGGGTCCAGGCAGTATTCTCAATCTTATACCAGTTTACTTTTTAAATTCAAAGTGCCTGAAACTTTCTTCAACCTCATAGTCTTCACTATGAAGGACAGGAGCAGGTATGGAGCAAACAGATCTGCTCTTTCAGAATAAAAGATTCACATGTGATCCATAATCTGTTTTTCCCTTTGCTTTCCTTTCAATTCTGTTCCGTTCTGTTCTTAGTAATTCAGATGATGAAAAGTTTTCAAGTAAGCTGGGTTTTCATAAAGATACATACTTTTTTTTTGTTTTTGTTTTTGTTTTGTTTTGTTTTGTTTTAGGTGGTCCAACACTGGAATAGGTTGCTCAGAGAGGTTGTGGAGTCTCCCTCCTTGGAGATATTCAAAACCCAACTGGACATGGTCTTCAGCAACCTCCTCTAGTCGACTGCTTTAAGCAATGGAGTTGGACCAGATGTTCTTCAGAGGCCGCCCCAAACCTCAGCTAGGCTGTTACTGTGATAGAGAGTGGACAAGACTAGCTAAAGAAAATCTTTTCTCTTGAATGGGTTTAAATACCTACCTTAACAAAAACACTGTGTCAGTGCTCCCTTATTGCTTCTAGCTGTTTTTTCTTGCAGATGAACATTGAAATAAGGACTCATTTTCCTTAAGAACTAAGTGTGAGATGAGAAATTTAATGTCTGATTGGATTGTAACTGTGCCCAACATTGCCAGGGGGCAGTGCTCAGCAGTTCTGCTCTTGGCTGCTCCCGTGCTCTGCAGTGCTCAATGCTTTCATGCAATGCTCTATGTCTGATGGCAAATAATGGGGTCAAGTTTCTACTCCTTACTCCAGTAATGTACTTCAGCTCAGCTACCTAGGCAGGTAAGGCAACAGTGATTTATACTATGCCTGTTAAAGCCCTAACTAGGGCAAGGCTTGAGTCATGACTACAGCACTGAATATCTAGTCATAATGGCCATATTAAGGAAGAAAGAAACTATTTTCCTAACCATTTTTCTCATACTCAAAAGTGGCAAGATCATTTTCACTTAAATTCTCATAAAAATATAGCCTTTGGCAACAAGTCAAATTCTTAACCTGTAAGTCTTTGGGATGATTGACAGTATTGACACGATTCATTCTACGTAAAATAATATGAAACCATATTCACAGACCCTACAAGTACATACATCAGTATGTATGGCTAAAATCCTCTGTTTTTAAGTATAATTGTCAGCTAAGCAAACAGAACCATGAAATAAAAACTGAAAATTGATCCTTTCACCAACTGCAACCTGAGAAAGAGCTTAACAGTGCACTTTAAACAAACATTGCATAACATAACATATATTGAAGCCGAAGACATATTTTAGATTAGATATTTTATTTGTCCATTACATGATAAATATTGGTTCTGGCCAGCCTCCAGTGAGGGGAGTCCAAGTTAAAATGAAGTCTTTAAAGAATATGAGACCCTAGCGTCCCATCCTAGAACAGGCCAAAGGTGCATTTAACTTCATCCTATGTACAGAAGTGGCTGAGAGAATATAACAAGAATAATGAGGGAATATTCAGCATATAATGATAATTCCTCAAAATAGTTTCCCAGTCTCCAATGGTCGGTGACCTAAGGACATCTTGAATCTGGAAGAACAGTGCTGGAGAACTTCTCTTCCATGAGCTTGATGGAAAGCTTCTCATCTTTCAGCATCACAGCATCCTACAGCAGGGCTTTGCGTTAGCTGCTTAGATACTTTGAAGATGAATCAAGACCTGTGGCTACTAAACTTCCAGCATGGAAATTCTTCATTTGTTTAACAGCCGGAATGATAAAATTGTGGCAGTGCAGCGTATGTTCAGACCATCTGACATCATATGAGGATGCTCTCAGATTGACCAGTTCTGAGGACCTCCTGCAGTTCATCTGGCTCAGCTGAGCACTGAAGGCATACCTTTGGGAAAACTCCAGAGTCAGTAAGGGAGTCTTCACTAGTCACCATTGCTCTTGGTTATTAAAAGTTATCCAAACCTTATTTCCAATTTTGAGAGTAATACTGGCATTTAATGATAGCATGTTTAAGAATAAGAGAGTAGTGATAATAAAAACTCAGATAAACTGTAAATATCTGTATGTCTAACTATGTTATGGTTAATATGCAATATTTATTTTGAAAAGAAATTATCCAGTGGATGAAATGTACATGGGTATTTTGTAGTAAAATGGCCAAGGCTAATCATTCCAGGTGCATTTCCTAGGTAGTGAGGAGACAACTTCTAAAGCCTTTTCTTGTGGAACAAGGGCATGATTTTACTTGGAAAGGAGTTCCTTCCGTAGTTTTCATGTGGGTTCTAGATTGGAAACCATGTACTCAGCCTTCACTAATATTTCATTGTGCAATTATCTGCTTTATTTTCATCCAGTGCTGTGGGGGTGCAATTTTCACTGTCTTTGAATGAAGCGCATGCTTTTGTCGATGTTTCTGTAAATGAGCTTTGCTCATTATTATAGGACTTTAAATATACACAGCCTGATTTGAGTAATTTGTTGAATTAGTCCTGGGAACAGCTGTGTTCATCACTTTGTCATCAATGTGGTGCAAGAAGAGACACCCTGGGAAGGCTATGAGGAGGAAATGCTGTGTTTCATTGGATAATGTCTACTATGCTACTTTTTTTTTCCAACTGAAATACATATTTAAGAGTGATACATATATTTGATTCCCTTTGAATTAAAAAGACATTCATGCTGTTGTACTGGGGAGTAGCTTCCAATCTATGAAGATCTCTAAGTGGTATTTAGTGATGTTCTCTTGCATACAGGTGAATTTTCTAGCCATTCTGAAAACACTATTCTTAGCATTCCTGTCAAATAAAAGAACAGAGAAATTTAATTTTCCTTTCATAAATATTAACTGACTATTCACAATGTACAATGTTGAAGAATCCAATAGATTTCCTAACTTGAAGGGTTATATAATGACTGTCTTACAACTGGTTTAGCACACATTTTTTTGGACACCTTTACTCTTTTGAAACAGTATGCATCTGATTTGCCTAATTCTGCTTACCTGAGATGGGAAGAGCAAGGGAGCTGGTGATATGGTAACGATTTCTTTCCCCCTCTGAGGCTAAAAGAATGAGATCTTATCCCCCTGCAGAAACAGCAGATAGTAGATGACAGCATGACAGGGACTGTCCAGCTATTAAGACCACTGAGTCCTTCTTCAAAGGTGGCATTTGCTTTTGTTTTGAAAAAGATTTGGGAGCTTTTTGAGGGCCCATTGGTTTTCTGGAAAGATTTTCTTTTCTGGCCATGAGTATCTGTAAGCCTTATTCTCCAGACTGTCAGTGCCATCTAATACTGGAGTAACCCTACAGTTACAGCCGTCATGGCAGGAATAAATAAGCAGCTAGTGAAGAGTTTGTGAAGTGCAACTGCTGTCCCCCTGGTGTATTAAAGTGTTCAAAAATCAGACCAGTTAACTTTATTTCACCTGTGTCACAACCCAGGAGTTAGTCTGTGGCTATTTGCTCATCTGTACCCCAAGACTGGGACATCTATTGCATATGTGAAGCGGAGAGCTGTTGACAACCACCTCACCCAGTGATCCCTGCAGACTGGCAGAACTCCTCAGGTTTAAAAAGAAATCCAATTTATTATAATTTAAAAGAGCAAGGAAAAACACTTCCTTGTCATGTAGAAGGATTTATATGATGCTTCCTGAGAAAATAAATACACTGAATAGTGTATTAAAGCATGTGCATTACATCTTGTAGTGTCAATACTGCTTCTTTGGTGCTAGTGACTGGAAGAATTTTTTTTTTTAAGGAAAAGCATGGTTGGTAAATCGACAAAATGTACAAGAGACAGTTTGCAGCAAACACTTTCAGAATAAGGTTAAAATATGATGTGTGTTGCAAAGCCTGAGAGATAAATAGAGCTGTTAAAGCAATCAGTTTCTGAACTCTGATCAGGAGAGCAGTTGTGTGATGTACAGGAGAAAAATCAATGTTGCAAATAAGTGTTATAATATTCATACTACAACTGTCTTTACAGTGATTGCAGTATATGTCAGATTTTAACGTTAAACATAAGACTTTTGGCATACTAAGAGTGTTCATTTACTGGGTGGCATTTTAATTAATCTCATACAGAGTAATCTAAGGTCCCTGCTTCACAAGATGCTGTCTTAAAGAAATATTATATTTTCCCTTTTATTGTCAAATTCTCTCGGGTCTCTCTAGAAGGCTAAAGGGGTATTTGACACACAGAAACTGTATCAATTCAGGCCACTTCTTAGGAGAATGATTTCTGCATATTTAATCTCTCATCCAACTATGATTCAAATTAATTTATGTTTGCTTTAATATCCTGATTTGTATATTAGAATTCATAAACTGAAAATTAAAACTGTGATTTTTTTTAAAGGATTGTTTTTGTGTGCATCTGAATAACCTGTTTCAATATACATCTTTAATCAGCTTTATTTCACATCTATTACTTCTGCATTATATATTTGGCTTCATTTGTATTGCCACATCACACTTTGTTTGTATGACATAATTCGTTCTGTACTAAAGTTTCCAGAAATTTGACTACTTCATAGGCGTAGACCATAGCGGGATTTATAAAAGGTTTGCAGGAAGTAGGATATTTAGTGTATTACCCAAAATAAGAAAGTCCTCCAAAACATCAGGTAATGTTCTGTAAGTCTTTGATATTCTTCTTTATCCCCTTCTGCCCACTTCTTCCCCTTGTTCTCTTACTTTTAATGTCAAGTTGTATGGGTAGACTAGGATGTAATGAGTTACTTTTGTGTGTGTGTGTGTGTATTTGTGTGTGAATCAGGTCATTGACTTGACTCTCCCTTCTACACATTTACTTGGTAACAGAGCTGTAGTCAAAGTTCTCCTACTTTTCATTGTTTACTTATGTATTTTAAGTTAACTTCACCAATATCAATGGGAAAGATCAGACAAAACAGAGTAAACCTCTTCTGGTGGTGGTTTGTGGACTCTGTTAACATAGACCTTTTATATTTAGATTAGTGTAAAAAGATGATTTCTCCAGAATTGTGTGTCCTGAGATGTTCTTTCTTCTTACCTAGTGGAGTATTAACAGGATGGAGGGAATAGTTAACCTTTGCATCTGTACTTTGGCAACTAGCCCATGAATTAATAAAGATGATGAAAGCTGTGGAAAATTGCTTATTTCCTACCTTGTTCCAGAGAAGGGATTAGAGAGTGGAAACTCTCCAGAGACAGCAAAGCCGAGGCTGAAAAAAAGCTGTGAGAGGAAAGCTTAAAAGAGACACATGGGAAAGTTTGGGTAGGGGAAAGATAGGGCTGGGTATACTTTTGTAGACTAGGAACTATTGTCTAACCTGGTGGTGAGACGAGCTTTGCTCTGTTGAGGAAAGGTAACTGTCACAAAGAAGACTACAATTCAGGAAGAAAACAAAAGATGAAGGTGGATCCTAGATAATTTTACAGAGGATAACACCCCAGCTCAAACAGCTTTGTAGAGTACTGAAGAAAACAAACCTGGATCCTGTACTGAGGATTAATTCTTTTTCATCTCTGTTTCAGTATTTTCCTGTATTTTTAAGTAAATAGCGATAGTGTCATGCAGTCTGGTAAATAGCCTGTTTTGTGTCTGTTCACATGTGTCTTGTATTCCTGAGGAGTGATACAGTTACCCAAAATATCCAGCCGGTTCATGTTTTGGGAGAATATAGGTGTAAACTGTTGACAAGATCAAGAATTCAGCAAAAGGGTTCACATGGGCATACCACTGACCCATAATTCCTGGATTTTAAAAGAGAGGGTATGGCAAACATGCATCTGGAGATGAAGAATGTTTCTGGAATCCCATAAAACTGTAAGGCATAATAATCTTTCAAATCACCAGAACTGATAAATATTGAGATAAGGAGATCTATACAAACTTCATAAGCTAATTTTTATCTAATTCTACACCTAATACATAGAAGATTATTAGGGGATTAACAGAATAGCACTTGTACATAGCACAAGAGCAGCAAAAATATCATGCAGTTGCTAGAATAAGATACTCACACCCAGGTAAAAATGCCTTCAGGGACCCTGCTCTTTTTGAGTGGACATGTAGAGCTGTGCATTTTTCTTCATGGTAGTTGACCAGACCTTCAAGGCACACTGACAAATATGCACTTTCAGCCAGGACTGCATGTCTGGAGATTGTGCGTCTAGAAGTGCAGTTGAGTAAGGATGGCTGATTTTAACAGGAAATGTTATCTGTTTTACTGAATGAGTAAAAAGTGGTTTATTCTTGTGGTAGTCTCAACAATCAGCTTATCAGAAGGCATGCAGCACTCTGCAATCTTACTGTTAGAGGCACACATGCCTCGAGGTGATTTAACTGGCACATCCGTCTTGGCCTTTGCTAGCATTCAGACCCACGCTCATGCACCTGCACTTGCTCCAGGTGCATAAAGGCTCTGAGCCCTGGTCCCAGCTCAGGGACTGGCACTTGGTGCCACTTGGGTCTCCCCAGTTGCTGGCACCCATGCACATGGGTGCTCTGGCTCATGGTCCCAGCCCACTTAATTTGGATGCACTCAATCCAGATGCTGGCGCTCAGACACGGATGCCCTTCCACACAGGATCTGACCCCTGCTGCTGGTGCTCAGACTGCCCTACACACATGTACACATTTAATAGAGTCCCTTGCCCAGACAAAAAGATGGAAAGGAAATTAATTAGAAGACAGGACATACTGTGATGGTCAGGTACAGGGCAAAGCAGACAAGCATTCTGACCAGCCAACAATTTACATGTAGCTGTCCCTTTTTTACCACTCATCCCTCTATTTTCCCTCACTGATCCTCCCCAAATTGCCTAAATCCCTTCCTTTCCCTACCTCTGGTCCTTATAAACATCCCCTGATGAATCCTGTCCCATGATGAAACCTTCTTCCCTCACAACCCTTAACGTGCCTATGTCCCCAGGCAGCAGCCCACCCAGCACCATCTGAGCCCTGGACTTGGACTGCCTTTGTGTGCTCCTCTGTGCTTGTGGTGGTGATGAGCTGATGGCTGCTGTCATGGCCCTGGGAGTAGCTCGACAGGGCATTATTTGGGCTGCCCACCCCTGCCTGCCATTGTCTCTGTGCTTCTTTGTGGACAGGCAGACAAGCTTTTACCACATAACCTAAAACATCCTACCACCCCAGTCGCTGTGTGGAGACTTTGACTCCCCTCAGATCTGGCACACACTGGATTATTCAAATGAAAAAAAATGACACAAATGGTGTTTCCATTGTAGAGCAAATTCTACGTGGGGCCCAAATTTTCATGGACTGATTAATAGGATCCCAGGAAACATTCCCCTCTTGAGGTCTTGATTTTTTTTTTTTTTTTTTGTCATATTCATGGTCAGAAGGAGTTTAGGGGGGTACCTTCATAAGTGGACCAAGATCCCTTTTAGGTCATTTTGGAAGGCTGATTTATTGAAGCCTTTTCTAGAGTCTGAATGAGATAAATGCAGATCACAGGAACAGTTATGGAAACCCACCTCTTCTTACCTACTAACTGAGAGCACATTCCCTTAAGTTTTGAGGGTACGTTTGGGGATTGTGTTGTTGTTTTATTTAACAGGGAATGGCTCTGCACAAGCAGATCAGCTCATTGGGTAACTGTCAGCTGACAGAGTCCTGTAGCTATCACAGCAAAGGTCACCAGACTCTTTCTGCAAAACTCCACAATCAGGAAAGACCAAGTCTGATATCTATGGGAAGTCAGAAACCTTTAGAGGCACAGTGGTGGTTTAAACAACAAACACCATTAATCTGGAGATTACCAAATCCTTTAATCTGTTTTTAATCTCCATGTTTTTAAAGCTGCTTTTTAGAAACTTTAAACCAACTAATGTTTTCCGTCAGTCTCCTGTTTCAGCGTTTGGCAGGATCAGAGTCTTTCTTATGCAAGACGTACCGTGTGAGGTTTATCCCCCCTCTCCCAGCTACAGTGTCCTGGCTGATGGCTGTATCAAAGGCTCACGTTACGAAATCTTGATCCTTTTTTTTTTTTTTTCTCACTCAAGAAATTTAATTCCCGTCCAAATCCCTCCTTATGACTTACGTCTTCTAATTGGTTTTTCTTCAGTAATACTGTTTTTTAATTATTATTTTTTTTTTTTTGGGGGGTGCTCAGTTCCTAAGTATAATACATGCCTCCAATGAATAAGTGCCCTGACTGCCTCCTCTGGCAAATATACACCAGAAATCCAATGGTTTTTCACTCTCAAATTTTCTCCAGACTGTTCTGCGAAGATTGAAGTATGGGAATGAATTATGTGCTTCTATTATGAAAACACCAACTAAAGGAAAAAAAATAAGGCAAGCAGCTTTTGTGCTTTGCTAGAATAGCTGGTTACATGTTAAGAATCAGCAAAGACTCTATTTCATGGTACAGTAATTTCTAGCTAATGTAAGTGAAGCGATGCAGACGGTGCCAATTGGATGTGCTTTGGTGCAAGCTCTGATTCAGGAAATGGACTGAGCAGGAGTCACGTGGTGTCCACTTGGTTCAGCTGATGCCTGCTCACAGGTAGGCTTTATACATGTATACTGACAAATTTTTACAGAAAAGAAGTGATGAAGGTAAAAGCAAAAGATTTCCATAGACTGAACAATATTTGCATCAAAATGCAAGAGCTGTAGGGCCAGGTGATCCTGTGAGTGCTGCAGGGTGCCTCAGTGCCTGGGTGTGAATTCCCCAGGGCAAGCCATCGGTGGACCTCCTGATTGAGCTGCCCAATAGGCAGCTTTCAAAGATGGAGATGGGAAAGAATGGCATTTAGACACTTGGCACAATTTATTTTTTATTTTATTTTTATTTTTTTGTGGGGAGAATGAGGAACTATTTTCTACTTCCTCTCTGCCTTGTGATCCATCCTCTTGTCAAAGATGTTAATGTTAAACCTGGGCATTACTTTAATTTTTGTACTGAGATCAGTGCAGTCTGAAGTTCATAAATTAAAGTCCGTTATAAATAATAATCATTATAACTGAGGCTATATTTTTACTAAGTCAGTGATCATTGATCAGCTGTTAAGCAATGATTGAGCTCATTAAGGGAAGAACATGTAAAAATAGTAATTTTCATCAGAAAGCCAGACCTTTCTGTTGCAATCCAAACAGAGAAGAACAATGATCAAAGAGCATGTTGGTCCTTCTGCCCTCCTGGGCACCAGCTGGAGGGAGAAGTTGGCCACCATTACAGGACAGCCAATAATGCACTAAACACTCTCCCAGTCCCAGTGCATTTTATCTTACTTTTTTTTGGGAAAAAAAAAAAAAAGGAGTTGTATAAGAAAATATCCCAGCAGAATGAATGCTGAAAAGAGCAGAACAGCCACAAGGAATGTGCTTATGCCAGTTAAACCCTAGCCTGTAATCATGTCCTTCTTCTATCTTGATGTACTTTGTTTATAAATTCTGTGCTGTGATTATTTGCATATTTTTGGCATATGATGTTTTTGAGTTAGATAAACCCTTTAACCCAGGATGCAATTACATTTGCTTGTTTTTCTTGTTCAATTACATCCATATTCTGTTGATATCAAAGGGTTCAAGTGACTTAAGGTCTTTGTCTGCAGTTAGTTTTTTTTTTTTTTTCAGTTTCAAAAAGAGTAGTTAATTATTGCTTACAAGGTCCACCCCCCCACACACACCTCCTCCTCCCCAAAACCCAAAAAAGTAAAAGCCCTATTAAAAGGCACACTGTGGCTCTCTTTCCATGTAGCATTTCTCACTGTGACGGAGCCTGTGTGTGAGGCAGAGAAGAATGGAAAAGCCCAGGAAGAAATTTATTGATGTGGTAGATAAGGCAATGGTTGCTGCTAGCACAATGGATCGTGATGAACTGCTTTTTTCTTACAAGGGGATTCTCTACCCTGTTACTGTTTGCAGTCCCGAAGTGTTTAAAGCTATGGAGTCCCTTGAAGCCAGAAGTGATGATGTCATTTTAGCAGGATACCCTAAATCTGGTGAATATAACTTGCTTTCTTTGTAAATGAATTTGTGTGATATCAAATAAGTAGATTCTACTTACAGTTTTTAGAGAAAAAAGAAAAAGTAGAACATTTTTTTTCTAAAAAACAAAACAAAACAAAACAAAACACAACAAAGCTAGTTATGAGGACATTATATAGGAATTTTGCAAATGACTGACAAACACCTGATTTTCTTAGCTATAGAGTGTAAAGCTTTTGTTATCTTTAATTTTTGTAGTTATGAATTTATATGCACAAATTGAAAAGAATAAAAATGTAATTCTCAAACTGGAGGCAACTAGATTTCCTGATGTTGCAGGATCTGCTCTTGCAGTTATGTTTGTAAAGACAGTAGCTTTGTATTTCTACACAGAATGAACCCATTGGTACCTTCACATGCAGTGCTGCATATATATATATATATATATTTTTTTTTTTTTTTCTCATAAATGTATAGAATATGTAAAATCCATGACTACCAAAAATTATTTTGCAACACGTGGCAGTGGCCACATGGATTTTTATTGGGAGATTGAGAGCAGTTCTTTTCTGGGGTTGCTAGTTTACCCTACATCTTTGCTGCATCTCCCTGAAAGCACTCTACGCTGGCTCTTGGATGTGTTACATATCCATTTTAATATAGCTATTTTTCTCCTTTAGCAATAGGATTCACAGTGCCTTACAGCAGATAGCCAGAGCTGACAGGTTTCTAAAGTTTTTGCTATTTTTTTAGCATGTTTTCTGTTTGAAGAAATGTTGTACACTAAAATGCAGTTCTTAAACTCTAATGACAAAGACATAGTAACCCAGTGTCCACAGGTCAGGGAATAGTAAACTAAACATGAGAGTTCTCTACGGGTTCTCTTTTACATTGTGAAAAAAATATATCATATATATATATGAAACATTTCAGACTTTTTTTTATATACTACATATTGGTAAAGAAAATGAGCATACAAAGCACAATTTTTGGATCTAGTACTGCAACTATGCTAAAGTTCTGTGACCTGTCCTTCCATCAGAAAACATTTGTAATTTACTAGGTTTTGAGGTACAGGTTCATCACCCCTATTCCCACTTGTAACAATTTAAAATTATTACATTAATGCATGTTTAGTGCATGCAGTGGTTTTTCTCCTTAATTAGTTATTTTACAAGTTACAAGTTAATTTATGATGTATTTAGCCATCTAAGTTGGAGAAGTGTAACCTTCAAAGGCACAAAGGTAGGGCCCTGAGAGGTGATTGTCCAGACAGTCAGCTGTGATATTGTATCACAAGAAAGAAGACCAGGCAACTCACCTGCTAGTACTACCTACCTCCTGGCTGCTGGCAGATCCATTTCTGCTTTTTTCTCAAGGCTTTACAAGCAATTCTGTATTTTTCCCCTTCCAGGTACAAACTGGGTGGGTCAGATCTTAAGTGATCTGGTAGCCACATTTGAAAAGAAAACGCAGGGTGAAGAAAGTGTTAATGCTGAAGACCTAGAAGAATTCCCCTACCTTGAAGTTGGAGATGCTGGGAAATTTGAGGTGGGTACAGAATACTTATTAAAATTGTAAAAATTTGGTGCTTCAAACACTGAATATATGGCATGTGAAATACTCCACTCTTTGATAAGAACTCTTCCATGTCTCTGTAGGCTGCATCTGGCCAGGCTGAAACTCATTTATGTTGCAAAATGCTGAGGGATAAAGGGACACTCTACAGGGCCTGAGAGGAGCACATACTCATTAGAAATACAAGCACTACAGAAATTTGGCGTAGCATTTTCTGTATTTATGAAGAGTTTCATGAAAAGTTAAATATTGAAAGAATGACTTTTGTCTTTTCTACTACCTCTTCTTTATCCCCCCTTATCTCTTGGGATTATTCAGCTTTCCCATGCTCCCGGTTAGATTCTGGATATTACCTTTCAGTTTCATACCTTGTCTAGCAGAACATATTAAATTCATTATCACTAAAGAGAATTAGTAATGGCTAATCTTCCTTCCAAATGTTCATTCTCAGGGGCTTTTGAAGATTATTGCTACTCAGGGTAGTCTGCTAAGATCCCAGGATAACACTCATAAAGCATAAGTGTTTCTGATCAGCCAAAAATTGTTGATAAATTTAGCAAATTAATGTTTTATCACAGGCCAATGGAACAGAATACTTGTAGTAATTGAACTGTCTACTTTCTTCCTTCCAATTCTTAATAAAGCGAATGAACAAGTTACCTTCTCGAAGAGTTATATTTACTCATCTCCTTCCTGACAATCTTCCCAGGTCTATCTTCAAAAGTAAAGCCAAGGTGGGTGATGATTTGAATGTTTTGTAAGCAAACACTCCTACAAATGCTTTTGAAAGCTAATTTAGTGCTTTTAGGCCAAATTTCAAAATCATTCTTATACTTACATAGTGTTTAGCCTGACCATTTTTACTTGACTGATAGCTACCCTTTATCTCAGTAAGTCTCAGTTCATCCTCACAGACACATTTGTTTCAGTATCCACAAGTCAGGTGTGGGGGAAAACAAAACCTCCAGCAGTAAAAAAATGTATTTGTATACAACTTCCTATGGAAGGCTTTCCACAATGTTGTTACAAATGCATTAAGTTCTGGAGAGAATATGTATTTGTGTGATTTTTTCCTCTCTATCTAAATGATGAATAATACTCGTATTGGGCAAATCATACTTAGATTCTGCATAATTAATTTGATTAATCTGGAAAAGATATTTTGATAGCTATAGGCAATCATACTCACAAGGTACTGAAGTGAAGCAAAATACTTCACTTACTGGATTTAGAAAAGAATTCTTACTACTGCAAATAGCGTATGACATACTAGAAATTCCTCAGACTGCAGTTCTAAAGAAGAGTATTTTTTTTTTTTTAATACTATGGCTTGTTATTTTTCACTGTAGAAATAAAATGTTTTTATTTTGTAGATATTGCTGTTGATTCGCAATCCAAAAGATGTGGCTACATCTTTTTATCATTTTTCCAATGGCATGTCTCTTCTTCCTTCCTATGAGACCTGGGACGATTTCTTCATAGCTTTCATGACAGAGAAAAGTACAGTATATTCTTTTATGTAAATTATCCAATGTTTTGACTTTGTCTAAAAACCTTGCATTTTGTAAATCAGAGTCACTTGCATTTTTTTAGTTTACAGCAAACAGAGCAGTGATTAAGGAAACAAAGTGAGAAATTTGAAGTGAATTTTACAGTATTTGTCTTACTGACTGAAGACAGATATTCATCAGAACTGCACTTACACAAACTGCTTTAATTTGCACAAACTGTTATTTTTGCTGGAAGAAGCAGTTCCTCTTTATCTTGCTCTTGGATCCCCTTCACCCCTTCTCCTCTCCACTGTCCATTATCCTGTGCTCACACAGACATCTGAACACCAGCTTGCCAAACTGGCAAAAAAGAATAAAATAACCCCACTAGTTTAAAACTGCATAAATTCTCCAGTTTTTGTGTTGCACAGAAATGCACAGAAATTTTGTTGCACAGAAATGGAAAGAAGCAGACAAGGTAGGATTTGCTTAAAACCAGCCACAGTAGAGAGGAGCGTTTCTGTGGAGGTGTTTGCAGAGGTTCTGAGCCAGACCCCCAGCTCCCTTGCTGGCCCTGGTGTGAAGGCAGATCCTTCAGAGCCACACTGGACTAGCTTTGGTCCAGACACTATGACAGAGATTGGAACAGTCTGGAGCAAAACCCCATAGATACCATAAAGAGGGATTTATGGGGTTTATCCCAGAAGGGGGTAAACTCAGGCATAAACATAATGGCTACAGTGGAAGGATCAACCCAAGGACAAAAAAATGTTTAATATAATAAGGAGCTTGTCTAATATTATTTTATTCTTCATCTTAGGATTATTTTGTTTTATTTAGTGCCCTGGGGATCCTACTTTAATTATCTTTCTGAATGGAACAAGTATGCTGCTGATGAAAATGTTATGACAATAACTTATGAAGAACTAAAAGAGGTGAGGTTACCTCTTGAGGTAACAAGTATTTTATACTTCAAAGAACAATTGTTCCTAACCAATAAACCATTATATTCATATAGTGTATTCAAACTGCATGATACATACAGTATGAGACAGATTATTGTTTTAGGAGAGGGTAAGATGAAATTCCAGCTTAAAAACTTTTTTATATATATTTGTGTGTGTGCACGAACATGATTCTTGTTTTCTCTTTAGCTGCAGCATCAGCCCAAATCATTGTAAATCAAAATCCTCAGTAATTATTTTTTGGAGCTTTTATAGCTCCAAATGGTGTAGATTTGTCTCAACTGTAAATTATACACAGCCTTCTGTAATATATAAGAATACAGCTCATATCTTATCTGAAAAAGTAACGGAGAATAAAAACACTAGACACCATTCCAGTCTTGATAAACTCTGAATACTCTATATATGCAGCTAACAGAGGCATGCAGGGCCATGAAAACATCTTGAAAAAAAAAAGAAATGTAAGCTGTTTGAATGTCATGTGGTATGTTGCCTTCCTCTTTTCAGAATCGGGCCCTGGGAGTGAAAAATATCGCTGCTTTCTTTGGGATTTCTCTGACTGAGGAAGAGCTTCAGGGTGTGGTGGAGAGGAGCAGCTTCCAGTCCATGAAGGAGAACTCAGTGAAGACCCACGGGGCGCTGGGCAGCATTCTCTTTCGCAAAGGTAGGGAGCTCCAAGAGGCCCAGAGGCAGAAACATCACGCTGTCAAGAACTAGTCAGGGAGCATTCGTGAGGAAGGGACTGCAGCCATCATGGGAGAAGCAACAGCACACAGCAAATTTTAGAGGCCCACAGATGGCTGGCAGGAAGGAGTAGTCTTGTGTCTGAATTACTTTCCCTCTATGGGCCAAGAGTCTTCCTCACTGAGTCTTCTTCAGCCACCAGATGCTTACCTGGGGAGGGCAGGCGTTTTAAAAGAAAGGGGCCAAAACTCAGCCTAAATTTTTGGGAGAGTGTAAGTGCCCTGAAAGGGCCACTGTCAACCCCTTGTTCATGCTAACAAGTTAGAGAAAAGACAAGGATCCAAGAATTGGTAATAGAGAGAAGCAAGATAGTAGAAGACTACTTTTGTAGTGCAGTGTAGGTGATGCAGATGTGAGAGGGCTAACTTGGTTGTCAGAATCTATTTCTACATTTGACATTAAAGGAGTCACTGAATAAAATCAGAAGCTGACAAGGGAGCACAAACCCAGTTCTGCCTCCAGACAGACGATTCTTAATCAGTCCTTCCTGATCTTCCATTTTGTCAGTCATAATTGACTCTGGAGTAAAGAGCTGCAGAAAAATAGGACCTTGTGCTGTTTTTTCTTTTTTTCTCCAATAATTTCTTTGCTTCTTTGAAGGTGGTGTAAGTGACTGGAAGAGTCTTTTCAATGAAGATCAGAATGAGAAAATGGACAAAGCATTTGAAGAACATATAGCAGGAACTAAACTGGGGATGAAGTTAAAGTATGACGTGTACTGCAAAGCCTGAAGAGCGATTAAATGTGGTTATAGGAAGAGCTTTCCACTGCACTTTCAGATCATCTGAATAACATATATTAGATAGCTGGAATGATCCAAGAATCTTGGAATTATTGTAATAATCACATTAATCACACTGCAGCAGCCTTTACAGCGAGAGTGATGAATAGTTGTTTTGTTGTTGTTCGTTTTTTTCTTTTGTTTGTTTGTTTATTTTTCTTTTAATGTGAGATCTTTGGCTTACTTTGGCTACGTTTATTTGCTGAATACAATGATAACTAACTATATTCAAATAATCCTGACAGCCTTGTTTCAGTAGCTATCACTGGAAGGAAATGGTCCTTTTGTGTTTCCAGCCAAACAGTCATTCTAGACTATTTAGAAATTATTTAGTATATGGAGATTTATTTTTTTTTCCAAAACTTCCTCAAGTTAGGCAACATCTTCATGATTAAGATAACTAGCAAAATATGGATCTGATGCAACCTTAAGTAATGACAAAGGATATCTTTCCTGTGACTTCAGGACAAACGCGATGAAAGCTAGAAGAAATAGAATAAAGAAGCATGGAGATCAGCGTTTTTAAGTATTTTAATGTCTTTGAATGCAGAATTTCAATCTGGAATTCAAATTACAGACTGGTATTAACAGCCATGATCCAATCATAGGCACTGGTTTTACATATGACCACAAATAATTATCTCTGTGGAACAGAAAAAAAATCCCTATTTTTTTTTTCTCATATATAAATTTGTACTTGCTTCACTGAAACCAATGTTTCTATCTGTATAAAGGTTAGTAAAAAGCAAAATTGTGATGTTAATATTTGTGTAATTCTGGCATCAGACAGGTTCTGAAATTACACCAAAAGAGAAGCAACTTAGATCAACAGCTTCATATGTAGAGATAGCAACTTAAATGGGTTATGTAATGTGATTAAAGTACTGAGAGTAGATTTGAGTTCCTAGAAATCCAAACAACAGTCATAAAATGCATCTAAAGGCAGCAACACTTGCAGGAATTTCCACTTGTTTACATGGCTGTTATGAAACTAATTGCAATAGTTTGTTCAAGGTACAACTTTGTAAACCGGATCAGTACAAAACTGGGAGGACAGTTAAAGCAATATCCTTTAGTGGAGAGGCCTGGTTGTATTCAACATTATTTTAACACTCTTGTGGACAAACTAGTATATGTATAGTATATGAATTTAAGTTATTTGACATTTAGGTCTGGGACCAGAACAGAAATCAGACAGTATTGGGGAAAATGGGGAAACAATTCAAAAGATCATGACAAATTAAGAAGAAGGTTGGAAAACATAAAGTTCAGTAAAGGTAAGTGTGAAAATACAAACAAACCAAAGGCTGAAGTACTTAATGGGGGAAAGCCAGTAAGAGTGAATTGTGAGAAAAGACTTGAAGAATCACACTCAGCAAGGATTAATTTGGTGAAAGTGCTGGGGGGGGGGGGAAAGTCAAATCTTATTCTGGTTTACAGTAAAAGGAGGTTCATACATAACACAGACAGTAATTGTTAAAGCCACTGGTTGCAGGTCATTCTAAACTTGAGAATGCTGCTGCTTAGGGAGGCCATGAAAAGTTTTAAACAATCATCTAGTGGGGAGAAGATTGGCATACTCAATAAATCAGATATGCAGGTGTAGGACTAGAAAGTCAGATCAAGTCCCTTCCACATCTATACTTCTGGGTATTTCGATGTACAGCAGATTAGCTATTCATGTTCTTACTGATGCCCTGAACAAAAGCACCCAGGACCTTGTTTGTGTTAATTATTCTTGCATTAATTAAATCAGCACTGAACACTATAGTTCACGGAGCTGGCAAAACTCTATCAAGTCTGGCTTCCTTTTGTGACTTTTTTTCCTCAGTTGTACCCACACCAGATTTTAGAGTTACCTTCCTCATTCTCACTGGCTGAATCTTACTGTAGTTTAATGGCAGCTTTGGAGTTTTCAGACAGATACTGCACAAGAGCCTTGATTTGCACTGAGACTTTCCAAGCACACCGGGATTTGAGAAGTAAATGTAAGTATCACATTTACTTAGTAAGGGGAAGCAGTTGAGCTTCAAATAGTATTACCATTGCAGCACTATTGGATGAGAGATTACGTATGTGGTTGTTATTGAGCCTCACAGGCTCTGGGAACAATCTCTGCAAAGACTGGATGCTACAGTGCTCGCAAGGGATGCTGTATAGCTGCTACTCTGTTAAACTAATTAGATTAAAACTAATTTGAAAGCACCTGGTCTGAAATAAATTGTAGACATGCCCTTGCTTATCTGATGGAAAACCAGCCAATGACCTGTTTATGTAGTTTATCCTCTCCTGTGTTATCCCAAGGTTAGGGGTTCAATTACTGTCTGCCCTTAAAATCTCACCCTATCTATTTTATAGCAGTAACACTTCAGGTGCTTTTGCTTCATTAGAGATGCTCTGTGGGCCTGTGCATTCAACAGGGTAAGGATGTGTGTGAGGGGAAGACAGAGAAGGCAAGCAGCCATGTTGGGCAATGAATGTGGACAATGGGACTTTTTGCAATGATATAACTTGTCGAGATACATATTTCTCCATCTTAGTACTACTTATCTTCTGAAAAGGCAGCAGCCAGAATATCAATAACTCCCCCACTAAGAACGTTTTCACCCAAAGATTAAATTATGGCCAAGTATAGACACAAAAAGAAGTAATGTGATACAGGTGAACTTGATTCATGTTAATGCAGAACCTAAGTATTAGAGTTTCACATGAAATCAGTGCTTCTGGAGGATATGGTGAAGTAGAAGGTCTTGAATGTGAGTATTCAGTCATGAGAAGTATGGCTTAGATGGTACAAGTCCTTAGTGCTGAATATATTACCTGGAGTGATAATATTACAATAATGGGCTGAAGATAGCACTGGCACCTGAAACAAAGTTGGACCCTTGGGTATCCATCCATTGGTGAAGTCAATACCAAAGTAGGCTGAGATCCACTGCCCTCATGGTTATGCTGGTTATCTAGTTTGCAAATTGCACTATGTAGCTCAGCAGTTAAAAATATTTAAAGTAGTATCTTACAACACTTATAAGTCTCTCCCTGATTTCATGCAATATTTTGAATGCTAGCAGTATTAACTGGAATTGCTGTCCCAACAGCAATGCTTTGCAGAGAACAGACTACTGGTGCTGGTATCAGGCATGGCAGAGAGACTCCATGTCACTACTGTGAGTCTCCTGTCCTGCAGTTTCGAAAGGAGGTAACAGAGTACAAATGGAGTTAATCAGTGACATGTATCTTAATCTCTGAGTGAATGCCCTTTCTGATTTCCTAACACACTGTATAAAGTTCTTCTGCATTGTGGAAAGACAGTCTGTATCTCTGCTTGAAAAGAATTCCACAGGGATACAAGCATGAGCAGAAATAGAGAAAGAGTCATTGAAGCAGTGGAAAGTTGCTTTTCAGAGAATGAAAAGACTTCCCCAGAAGATATGCTGTTTACTTACAAAGGTATTTTGTATCCTACTGCATTTAGCAGCCCAGAAACTTTGGAAGCTCTGAAATCCCTTGAAATCAGGAGCGACGATGTGATTCTAGCAGGCTATCCTAAAACAGGTGAGTGTTCACTGGATAAATAGTCAAACATGCAATGCTACAATCCAGAAGCATGTGCCTTCATTTAACGCAGCAATAATACATGAGAAAAGCTTATGGTGACACCATTCTCCATAGGATCATGAAATTAAGTTGTAAGGCATCTCTGGAGGTCTTCTAACCCAACCTCCTTCTCCTCCATGCCTTTTTTTTTTTTTTTTCTTCCCCAGCCTGAGCAACCCAAGCCTTTCCATGTGTTTCACTTGCTGCAGCTCGCAGTGGTTTCAGGGGCTTTCAGCAGGACCCTCCTCTGATTCTCAAAACTTCTTGTGCTTCGGTGCATGAACTGCATGCTGTGTGCAAGTGGTGAAATCACCAGTGTTGGATAAAGCACAATAATCACATCCCTTGACTTTCCGAACACAGTCTTGTTAGTACAGGAAAATATGTTGTTACCCTACTTGCTGCAAGGGTAATACAGGGACTGTTTCCTACTAACGAGGGCAGAATAGCAGTGTTTCCACAGATCTACTACATTGCACAATGCAAGTAATTCCCATGCACCTAACTGGAGGAAAAAGGAATGCTACCAGGACTCTTAAGTTGTTCCCTTTCACGTGGACATTTTGGATTCCTTCACATTTGTCTCTAATCACTTTGGAGAGATACATTAACAGGTCATATACAGAAAGAGGAGTTGGTGATTCTTATTACATTGACTTTGAGTGCAGCCTGCAGAGCTGTGCATGGGCAGAAATAGTTTAGAGGTGTGAGGGTCCACCTACACGTCCCAGAAGAGGTTAGATGAAAACTGAGAATTGGTTCTTTGAGCCCAGTGCCTCACATACCAGCTGTGGCAGGTCGCAGAAGCCAAGACAGCTGAGCCTGGTGCAAAGATGCTGTCAGAGTTTGACAGTCTTTTGGTTTGGTTGAAGAACCCTTCTTCAGTTTGTTATGGGAGCCTAGCTGGGGGCTGGGTATGAGACCAAACTCTGCTGACCAATAAAAGGCTGAAAACTGAAGCTCCTCTCAGCCAGGCTGACAGGAAAAGGTGGAGATGTGCGGCCCAGGACGGACGATCTCCTGCTATCTTTATCATTTCAGGAACCAACTGGCTTGAAGAAATGGTGAGGGAGCTGGAATCAGCAGATGCTAAATATACGGAAGAAGAAATGAAAGAGAGAATAAATGCTGAAAAGGAGCTACAGATGTTTCCACGTCTAGAGTTTGGAGATCCTGGAATATATGAGGTGGGCAGGGTTTCGAAATATTGGCAATACTCTTGCTACAGGTAGTAACGGTTGAAAGACAATGTCTAATCTCAGGAGCAATAGACGACTTCAGAGTAGTAACAAGTGTTAGGGTCAGTGCAAACAGCATGTCCTATTGCCCCTGGTGTCCCAGTGCAAGGGTCTCAGAACACCAGCCAGCGTTGGAGGCCTGGGGGCTCCAGGCCTGGAGCCAGTTGGTTGGATCTGTAAGACTGTTCTTGTGGGTGTCCTGTCCTCAGACCTGTCTCATGTGAAGTGATGCTCTGTGGCAGAGGCTAGCAGAAGCCTACATGTATGCCTCCAGTGCCTGGGATTTCCCAAGGGATAAGATACCTCTTGTCTGGTCTTAAATTTTCCTGTTACCCATGACTCCTGAAAAGGCTCACTTCACTGAATAAACTACTTCTGTCCTATTTCTCCCACCTTCCTTAAAGAGGATGAAGAAACTGCCTTCCCGAAGAATCATTTCAACCCATCTGCATCCTCATCTCCTGCCCTTCTCCATCCTCCAAGGAAAGGCTAAGGTGAGTCTTCTCTTTGTGTCACACTGCAAAAGCATTTCCACCTCAAGCTAGCTTTCCTCTGCCCGTGTGAGATGTCTTTTTGCACTTTCACCTGTGCTGTTCAATGCATAGGCACATTTCCAAGGGTGAAGAGGCAGAGTGCTGTGTGCTGAAGTTGTGAATAAGCATCCTCTCCCGGCAGCAGTAGCTCTGCTGACTCTAATTTCTCTCGGTGGGCTAGTAGCCCCTAAGATCTCAGAAAGATGCTTCCAGATTTTTGTGTCAGAAAACTGAGCATGGCAAGCAGTTACCCTGTTTGGATAAGCTTAGAGGCTTGGACTTGCCTCTAAGACCAGTACTTGTCGAAAGCCCAGCAGGGCCTCAGGAGATAAGATGATCATTGATGAGAACTGCTTAAGACAGAAGCATGGGTGCACCCACAGCCTGTTTGTAGATCTTCTGGTCTGTAGCGCTTGAGCTCATTTCTTTGGATTGGTGCTAGTTCACAGCTGTGTCCCAAGGGCATCACTGAAAAGGTATCTCTTTTCACCTTGAAGCTGCCAGCAAGTGGACTGCCAAGGCTCTGACTTCTTACTAAACCAAAGGAATTAGACTGGCATGTCATTGTCTGGTGGGTGTTTGTGGACTTGTGATGTGTTGAGAAGATGGTGTCTTGCTCAGTCACCATATCACAACCAAATCATGAATATTCCTCCTCCAGGTCCTTGTGCTACTTCGGAACCCCAAAGACACGGCTGTCTCCTATTACCACTTCTACAACAACATGCCAGTGCTGCCATCCTTTGCCTCCTGGGATGAGTACTTTACAGCTTTCATGAATGGGAAATGTACTTTTCCCTGTGTTTTCTGGGATTTCTTTCCACCTAGAGTGCATATACAGGATTCTGGGCTTGGGAATCTTACCCCAGCATATCTTCCCAAGGCAGTCATGGGCAGATGGGCCCATGTTATGGATGAATAGCGGAGTAACAGAGAACTAGTGTTACTTTTGTCTCTAACTTAGAATGGAGAGATTGTGGCAAAGCCTGAATCTTTCTATTCCCGTAATAGAGCTGGTGGTTCAGTGCAACCTAGTGACAAGAACTGGGGGATCCTTCATTGACCTCAGCCGAAACAACAGACATTACCTAGTCCCCACTTCTCCATTCTGGTGCCATGTTTAGATAGCTGTATGGGCTGACTCCTCTAATTTGGTAAAGGCTGTTTTCACATATATCCTGCACAGCTATTTCTCTTTTCTTTGTCTGCAGTGACCTGGGGATCCTACTTTGACCAGTTAGTGGAATGGAACCAATACATTGACCATGAGAAGATCATGATGA